>NC_083229.1:21990823-22170823 GCF_032191835.1 Heteronotia binoei | reverse complement strand
CAACAATGATTTATTTTCTCACCCTAAGCATACTAATGGAAGGTCTATAAATTAGATGAAATCAGTGAGAGTCATAAATATGTCTTTCCCCCCAAAATTAGTTCAGTGGAAGAAAAATTGACTGGAAGAGATTGGCAGGAGAATAATTTCTACTGAACATGTCCAAATATCTGCTCATATTGATTCTCATTGAGTTATACCGGGAGAGAATATACTCTTGTTTTGAAAACTGGTCCTTCTGTTATAACTGACACAAGCCTTCCACCAAATTGAGAGCTGGGGAACGCAAGAGATTATGATTTTCACAGGGAGCATTTTTTGGGGGGTGGGAAGTGATTTGAAAAGCAATGCGGAATCAGATCTTTGTTCAGTTTATTTGCGATGAAAATCTGGAATGAACTTTACCAGTTTCCCACCTTGCCCTTTGTTTATTGCTTTTCTGCATCATGGAACTGTCCCTGGGAGCCCACAGTGTAAGCCAATGAGATTTCATGGTGTGTAAAAATATGAGAAAACTCTCATTAATATCAGCCAGTGAAGCATTCAGCGTAAACCGAGATGCTCTGGGGCTCTGACTTCAGTTCCAGGAGAGGAGAACTATACGTCTTCTCCCCGTCTCTATATCCACCTTGTTTAATACGGATTATTGGTTGGTCACCCAATCAGTTCTGGGTCAACAATCTAAGTACCGTATACCAAGAGACGCGTTGGGTTGCGTGGACAAGGAGAAGGCAGTATGCGTGCGATGGTGTGCATGTTCGTGGAGTTAGAGAAACAAAACTATGGTAATATTTAGAGCAATCTGGCATCTCGGTAGGGTTGCCAGTTCTGGGTTTGGAAATCCCTAGAGATTTGGTGGTGAAGCTTGTGGGGTGAGGGGGAGTTGGGAAGGGAAGGGATGCCAGCATGGTATAATAAGAACGTAAGAACATAAGAGAAGCCATGGTGGATCAGGCCAATGGCCTATCCAGTCCAACACTCTGTGTCACACAGTGGGCAAAACACTCAAGTGCCATCAGGAGGTCCACCAGTGGGGCCATGACACTAGAAGCCCTTCCACTGTGCCCTCCCTAAGCACCAAGAATACAGAGCATCATTGCACCAGACAGAGAGTTCCAACAATACGCTGTGGCTAATAGCCACTAATAGCCACAGAGTCCACCCTCTGAAGCAGCCATTTTCTCCAGGGGAATTGATTTTGATGATCTGGAGACAAACTGTAATAGTGGGAATCTCCAGGTACCACCTGGAGTTTGGCAGCACTATACCTCGGCATCACAAATTCTTACACCTAGAAAGGAGATGCCTTCTGAGGGCTTCTTCTGTTGGCTCCTGCTAAAAAGTTTCTCTCATTTTGAGTTCTCCTTACTATTATATTTTCCTCTGGGACTGAAGTGACCTCGGTGTGCTTTCTGATTGACTAATCCGCTGGGAAGGTGACCAGTGCGATGAGCTTTTGTGCGACATCACAGAACACTTTGTACAAATGCGCAAGAGCTAGAGCAAATGCGTGAGCACATGGCCCGTGGCAGAGACACTGAATCAGGTTGCATTCAGGATGAAGGCAAAGTGATGGGTTTCACTTGCACCAACTTCTTCACCCAAAGAGTGATTCACATATGGAACTCACTGCCACAAAAGGTGGTGGAGGCTACAAGCATAGACAGTTTCAAGAGGGGACTGGATAAACATATGGAACAGAGGTCCATCAGTGGCTATTAGCCACAGGGTATAGAGGGATCTCTCTGTCTGGGGTAAGTGAATCTCTGTATTCTTGGTGCTTGGAGGGCAGCAACAGTGGGAGGGCTTCTAGTATCCTGGCCCCACTGATGGCATCTTTTTTTGTGTGTGTGTGTGACTGTGACAGTGTGTTGGACTGGATGGACCATTGGCCTGATCCAATATGACATCTCTTATGTTCTTAACAGATGTTATAAGAACATAAGAGAAGCCATGTTGGATCAGGCCAATGGCCCATCCAGTCCAACACTCTGTGTCACACAGTGGCAAAATTTTTTATACATACATACACACTGTGGCTAATAGCCACTGATGGACCTCTGCTCCATATTTTTATCTAAACCCCTCTTGAAGGTGGCTATGCTTGTGGCCGCCACCACCTCCTGTGGCAGTGAATTCCACATGTTAATCACCCTTTGGTGATTTACAGTGTGATCCCGGACTGGATGCATATACCGTATGTTGTCAGGGCAAGAAGAAGGAAGAGGTTTTTTTTAAAATGGTAGCTATGCAGGAGTTTCAGGATGCGAACTTTTAGTTCCACTTTAATGCAGGGAGTCCCCCCCCCCCAGCCTACACGTGGTAGCTGGAGATCTCCTGGGGTTGCATTTACTAAGAAGAAGAAGAAGAAGAAGAAGAAGAAGAAGAAGAAGAAGAAGAAGAAATTGGATTTATATCCCGCCCTCCACTCTGAAGAGTCTCAGAGCGGCTCACAATCTCCTTTACCTTCCTCCCCCACAACAGACACCCTGTGAGGTGGGTGGGGCTGTAGAGGGCTCTAACAGCAGCTGCCCTTTCAAGGACAACCTCTGCCAGAGCTATGGCAGACCCAAGGCCATTCCAGCAGGTGCAAGTGGAGGAGTGGGGAATCAAACCCGGTTCTCCCAGATAAGAGTCCGCACACTTAACCACTACACCAAACTGGCTCTCTCTACTTGGAGAAAACATCTGCTTTGGAAAGTGGACTGAAGTGTCTCCCTTCCCCAAACCCTGCTCTCCTCAGGTTTTCCACTCCTCCCCCAAATCTGCAGGTCTTCTCCAACCTGAAATGGGCAACCGTACCACAGTGGTCTACAGAGAAATCCTCAATCTATGAGCTGGAGTTGGCTGTCATGCTTCTATTTTGTGAAATAATAGTGTTCTGGCCAGGCTGCTGTTCAGAACACATCTTCTGATCTGAAATGCCAGTTGTGAAGTTTAGCATTTTGAGCAGATTCTTAAAAATTCACTCTTATTTCTCCCCCCCCCCCTTCAATATTCCCATATGTCTGCAGGCCGTCTCACCAAGCAGAAGAGCATTATGCAAGATGGAGCTGTGCCCAGGTGCTCTTGGCAATCACATCTCATAATACAGTTTTTCTCCCCTGGGTGAATGAAGGCTCACATCTGAGCCAGCTAATTCCACGGCACACTTGCCTTGCTAAGGTATCAGAGAGAAAGCAAGGCAGTGGAATCCTGGACATTACCATCTGTGTAGCCTTAACCCAAAGCCATTTTTTATTGAAGAAACTGAGTTTTTCTAGATTGTCAAAAGCCCAGAGTTATGCTTAAATATGAACATTTCACATGAAGAGTTGCTGTAGGGCACTTCTTGGCATCTTTTGGTTTGGCTGAAGGAGTCTGCACTTCAAATTCTCATCCAGAATTCATTTGGGCCATTTGTTGGGATGAATCCAGTCTAAACTGGCAATTTCTGCCAATTCACCCTTAACATGAGAATGTCAGGGCTTTTTTTGTAGCAGGAATTCCTTTGCATATTAGGCCACACACCCCTGATGTAGCCATTCCTCCTAGAGCTTATAGTAGGCCCTGTACTAAGAGCCCTGTAAGCTCTTGGAGGATTGGCTACATCAGGGGTGTGTGGCCTAATATGCAAAAGAGTTCCTGCTACAAATGAAAAGCCCTGTTGAGTGTACAGAATGCATGGCGGAGCCTACCGACACTGGCATTGCAAACTGTGATACTTGCAATGTATGTTACTGAGTGCATCCATATGCCTGTGCAAAGATGGCTGCAACTTCACCACGCTTTGCACATGGCCACTAAACGGAACAAAATTGGGGGGGGGGGAGTATTTTCACCAATGCCCTGGTGCACCTGAATAGTAATGCTAATTTCCTGGCCTTCTTCGAAATTTGCGTGGTTTTCTCTTTGTGATTCTCTAATTTGATCCTCCCCAATGAAAGGAGGGAAATCAATGACAAAGAAAACCTGACAGACATGCATGGTGAAAGTGTGCATAATATTTTATATTTTATTTTATTCCATCTGTATCCTGCCCTCCCCGCCAAAGCAGGCTCAGGCCTTGATCTGATCCTACATGGCTGCTCTTGCATTCTTATGTTTCACAGTTTAGCTAGCATACTTGTACAATTGGGGAAGAAGAAGAAGATATTGGATTTATATCCCGCCCTCCACTCCAAAGAGTCTCAGAGTGGCTCACAATCTCCTTTACCTTCCTCCCCCACAACAGACACCCTGTGAGGTGGGTGGGGATGGAGAGGCTCTCACAGCAGCTGCCCTTTCAAGGACAACCTCTGCCAGAGCTATGGCTGACCCAAGGCCATTCCAGCAGCTGCAAGTGGAGGAGTGGGGAATCAAACCTGGTTCTCCCAGATAAGAGTCCGCACACTTAACCACTGCACCAAACTGGCTCTCCAAGGAAAACTGGAAGGAAAACAAGGAAAAACTGGAAGGACCCAAGGAATGAACTTCTGCAAAGGATCTTTGGATTTTAGCAGCTTCCATTTGTGCTGCATCTCCCTCACTATTGACATTTGTTTTGGACAAGTGCAAGTTTGCTTGAGATCACCCTGCGTGATGGGTTTTGTATTCTTAAAGGTGGGCTCTCCTTCCTTGGAGGTTTTTAAACAGAGGGTAGATGGCCATCTGACTGCAATGAAGATCCTGTGAATTTAGGGGGAAGTATTTGTGAGTTTCCTGCATTGTGCAGGGGTTGGACTAGATGACCCTGGAGATCCCTTCCAACTCTATGATTCTGTGTAAATACTGTGAAAGTATGTTTATTTGTGGAAGGAAGACACACGAACAGATTCCTTGGAAGCATGATGGATTTGGAACAGACACCAAAACGTTTGGATCAAGATGATGAAGTGATGGAAACTATACTTGTATTTATCTTACTATTCTTCTGGCTCAAAGGTCTTGAACAGATCAAGATCCAACCCTTTTAGAGGCAGTTACAAGTGGCCTTCGGAGTGGTTTACTGATCCTTACCTACAAGGAAAAACTGGACAATTTTTTGAGATGACATCACATAACATATTAAGAGGGAGGACAAATTCCCGTCTCTCAGATCAGGCCAGGTTTCACACTCCAATAAAATATATTCTAAGGACTCAAGCTGACCAGATCTATATTTATGAACTCAGTCTAGATATGCTGCACCTGCAGATCGGCCTTACAGATGATGGGAACTGTAATATTTAATCTGTATTCCACCCCCAATAACTTTGAACAGCGGGTTTCCCTTAGGTGGTCTGAGCACGTTGACACTAACCAATGCAGGGGCAGAGGATAGCATATATTTCATATGGCACATTTAAGGGGATGTTGTAGGGGAAAGGGATTTTCCTGAGACTCTTCTTGTAGTCTTGGTTACATACTACAATAACGAAGCAGGGGCCGCAGGTGCCATCCGAAGTGTGATCTTCTTCACTCTGATCCTGACAAGATGTACAAAGGGATCAAAGTTTGTTAGGGATGGTGAGCCACAATAGTTCAATGCTCAGAGACAATACACCTCTAAATGTAAGATGCTGGAGGTATACAACAGCACCCACTACACCAAACTGGCTATTTGTACCTCTTTGTACCTATGATAGACATACAGCCAGGGGTTGTTTTGTACAAAAATAGGCGGTGGAGCTCATCCAGGGATCGTTACGTAGCTGCACCTACTATTCAATGGACAAGGTGGGAAGGAGGAGGTGGAGCTCTCAGAAAGGTTCAGGAGCTGCACTCCTGTGAGCTCCCGCTGAATCCGAGGCTTGCATACAGCCAAGGTGGTATAATGGTTAAGATTGCTGGCATAGGATCAGGGAGACTTGGGTTCAGATCCCCCCTTGTGCCATGGAAGCTTGCTGAGTGACCTGGGGCTGGTCACACAGTCTCAGCCTAGCCTTCCTCACAGGGTTGTTGTGAGAATAAAGTGGAGGAAAGGAGAACAATTCAAGCTGCTTTGGATTTCCACTGGTGAGAAAGGCAGGGTGTAAATGAATGAATGAATTCAATAAATAATATTTATTATGTCCATTTAGTGACACACAAATACAATTGAAAAAAATGCATATTTTGTTCAGGAAAAATGCAGTGTGAGGATCCAGAAAAGGGCATGAAAAGAGACTAATGGATATGAGTTGCACCAGTGAAAAACAAATAGAAATATGGAAACATCTGGAATGAGAAACTGGATATCATCCTTCATACTTCTCACCAGTGCTTGTTTTTTGTAGAAAAAGCCCAGCAGGAGCTCTTTTGCATATTAGGCCATACTGCCTGGCCTGGGAGCACGTGGCTGCCACATGGCGGGTTGGGCCAGCCGGAGTGTCAAGCATGCGGGTTCAATGACGAGTCGAAGTTGATACAAGACTATGTTTATTGATAAACCGATACTTTCAGTGTAACAGATTCTTGAGAGTGATGCTGCAAACACATTGATACAATACTTTTAAAGCTTACTTCAAAAGGATTCCAAAAGGTGGGGGCGCGGGGTGGCTCTCACACATAAACTATCATAAATGTCTACATTCTCATAGTGTTATCAGGACTCTGTCCTTGCTTTCCCCAGATGTGTCGTACTCCCTACCAGGAATGTATGGGAAGGTGCTGATTACTTCTTCTCAAGTTAGTTTCGTTTCTCACTACTTCTACTTTGCAACCAATAATGCAAGAAGGGGGAGGGGAAAGAATAACAGAGCTAGTAAAGACTGGTCCTCCCTGATACTTCACAGGCCAGTGTTATGAAGGACCCTATAACAATCAATTATCAATGGAATTTCACCATGCTTGACACGGAGCCCTAGCCAGTCCAGTTGGAGCTCTGATCCTGTGTGCTCCAGCAGATAAAATACCTACTTCTCACCTTGCTTGCCTTTTCTGTCTGAATCTTCTTCAGCTTTCCTTAGAGCTCAGATCCATATAATTTATACACACACACACACATATATATACATATACACATATATATTTAAAAGAGAGCCAGTTTGGTGTAGTGGTTAAGTGTGCGGACTCTTATCTGGGAGAACCGGGTTTGATTCCCCACTCCTCCACCTGCAGCTGCTGGAATGGCCTTGGGTCAGCCATAGCTCTCATGGGAGTTGTCCTTGAAAGGGGAGCTGCTGTAAGAGCCCTCTCAGCCCCACTCACCTCACAGGGTGTCTGTTGTGGGGGGAGAAGATATAGGAGATTGTAAGCCACTCTGAGTCTCTGATTCAGAGAGAGAAGAGCGGGGTATAAAACTGCAGTCGTCTTCTATAAAAATTCAGGAACTGACGCTGTTTCATAGATGTCAACATGATTTCAAGAGCCTTTCCAGGCTGAAGTTCTGGCTAATACTTTTGGCTGGCTCTTGGAAGCAAATTTCTAAATGGAATGGATGGGAGTCCCATTGCGTTAATAATTCAAACCTGATCAGGACACGTATTTTTGCCAAATACAGCGTAGGTTCTATTCCCACATCAGAAATAGACTTGACCTAATGAGTTCTTTTCTTCAGTTGTCTCCTGCCACCTTTTCTGCAATTCCAATTTTTTTTTTTAAAAAAAAGAGACAAATGACAGGCACACAACCAGCCAAACAAAAGGCATCTGATGAGTTTTTAATTCTGTAATGACAGTATTCAAATGGAGGGCAGTGCTACCTAGCCTTTCGAGGAAGAGGGCAGGGGGAAAAAATCTACTTATTAGTCAAAAAGACAAAAAGAAGAAGAAGAAGATTCCAGGGTGTCATCTTAAAGTGAAGCAGAAAGATCAAACAGACAATTTTAGCACAGCAGCCCCGGAAAAAGAAAGAAAGATAGAAAATCCCACTAGAGGCCTCCACGTATAATGTATGTTTAATAAAGTGGGGAAATTTTTCTTCTTGTTAAGAAGTGCTTTGAATTTCTAATTCCCAGGGTTTGGAGTTTTATTAAAACGGTGGCCACTTTGCATTCTCTTATATATCTCGTCTGTATTTTTTTCCCCTCATAATGAATATTTACACAGCTGAGCTAAGCCGGCAAGTGGCGTTGGCACTGAGGAGCAATGGTCACAGCAGGTGCCTGCTGGCCATCTCTCTTGGGGTGCTGATTGAGTAGCTGGAGGCAGGGAGATGGAGCTGTTGTGGCCCAGCTCTCGCCAATCTCCAGAGAGAGAGAAAGACCATGCAAGCTACCAACACATACTAGCTACAAGTGTGCCTCCCAGGTATCTACACTCACTCATTGAAGAAGAAGATGAAGAAGATATTGGATTTATAACCTGCCTTATACTCTGAATCTCAGAGCAGTCACCAGCTCCTTTACCTGCCCTCTCCCCCACAACCAGGGCCGGCCCTAGGATGCACGGTGCCCCAGGCAGTCCAGGCACCCGCCGCCCCCTCCATGGCACCACCCCCCCGGTCGCCCCCTTCCCTCTTGCGCTCCGCCCCCTCGCATAGCATACTCAGGGAGCAATACAGAGACTGCAGCAGCCAGAAGACCTCCTCGCCCCTCTCTGATGATTCCAATCATCAGAGAAGGTGAAGGAAGGCTCGTGGCTGGTGCGCAGTCTATGTATCGCTCTTTGAGCACACTTGAACTCACTCTCAGAGGTTGGAGCTGCTGGAATCCATTGCAATAGCAGGGGGCCTCCAGGTGCCACTTAGAGGTTAAATCCAAGCAAAAACTGTGAAAAAATTAACAAAAAACCTCAATACACAACTTAATAACCTTATTGCAAAATATTTTAAAGACAAAAACTTATTAACTAAATTATAATTACTTAAAGATATACAACACAAGAAATCATAATATCAGAAATTCATCCTAATTACAATCGAGTGCTAATTGACAATGCTATCAAAGTTTCATTTATTCAAGTCCTTTTAATAACGTCAATTTCCAACTTCTTAAAAACTCACGACGATTCACGCGTTCCAACAGGCTGGATTAAAGCGCTGGTGCTCCAGATATAATTCCACAGGAAAAGTTTCTGTGTTTTCAAGATGCTTTTTCAGTCTTGCCAAATTTCAGGCTTCCAATATTCATACAAGAGCTTTTCAAATGTGAAGTTGAATTGGGTATACGGCAAGACTCTGACAGGAACGCGCCTTTACTTCTGTTTCTGCAAAAAAAACCTTCCTCAGAGAGTCACATCCCACTGTATGTATCTTATCACCTATCACTTGCGCACAGCACTCAAGCACTCTCTGAGGAAGGGTTTTGGCAAGACCGAAAAAGCATCTTGAAAACATAGGACTTCCTGTTTGGCTGGAAGACAGTCTGCAGCTCCCTAACAGAGGGGATTTTATTGTCACTGTTCAGGGTATTAAAGACCCCTGATAAGGTCTATGCTCATTAACCCTAGGCAAGGGTTAACCCAAGACGACTTATCTTCCTTTAATGCTGTTGATATCGAACTGGAGCAGTCAGGGAACTGACTCCTTCATTTCTTGATGTCCGGCAATGGAATGTCAACCATCGTCTGCAGTGACTCTAAAGTGACTTCGGTCACTTAAGGCTGTCGGAATCCAAGCACGCTAGAAGGACTGATTTTAATTGCAAGAAAATAGCAGCCGGGGGAGTTGAGAACATCTAAAAGGTAGACTCATCATTCTTATCTTCACTCTGAGAGACTTTGAATATAGTTTAAACACTGAGTGGATTAATAACAGACGAAGGCAAAGCATAATTGAATGAAAAAAAACTTTTACCTTGTTAAGCTGAGCTCTGTGGCTTTGGATGTGAACAACAGCAAAAAAAAAAAAAAAAAAACCTTTCAAGATAAGAGTGAAAGTTGGCAATGGGAGGCTGGTGACGCAGAAGAAAGAAAAGAGAGTTGCCGTGTATATATGCCCATAAACTGCAGAACCTAGAATGAACTGAGCTGAGTGGGGGCACAGCAGGAAAAGAATTCAGCTTGGGAAAACTGAACGCCGTAAAAACAATTGCCTTCAAAGATATTTTGGAGAAAGGACATATTGTTGTGAATTTTTGTGGTTGTGGTTTCTTCATGCAGCTCAAAAAACTGCGAGATTAGACACGAGATCAGTCTAAGCTGTGACAGGAAGTGAAACTAAAAGGGGCTGGACAATAAATCAGAGCCTATAAGGACAACAAGAGCTGTGACATCCGACCTTTGAACTAGGAAGGAATTGAGTCCAAGACTCAGATCAAGAAAGACGAAGAGAGACCTCTCTAGGCTGGAACTGTACCATAGAGAAATAACGATTGCCATTTTAAAAGGGAGAAAAACTGTCAAAATTGTTAAAATTCAATATCTTTGCTCAGGAAGAAGGGAGAAAAACGAAACTAGTCTCATCTGAAAGAACTGGCTCTAAGCTATTGGATTGGATGCTAAATTTTATGTGGGGATTTTTTTAAGGTTTGGTGATTTTTTATATGTCAGTAGAAAGAACAACACGTGCAAGAGCCCAATCATTTGACAAGATGCAGGCTCAATTTGACGCTCTGGAGGCAAAAATGTTAAAAGCTATGGACAAATTGCATTTGGCAATAAAAAAAGATATTAAAAAAGAAGTTGGAGACCTTAAGAAGGAGATAGAGAATTTTAAGGAAGAGACTCAAAATAAAGTGAAAGAGGTAGAGATGAAAGTGGATACACAGGCCTCTGCCTTGCTAAAAATTCAAGAAAAGGTCATAATACACGACTGTAAGTTGCTGGAGTCACAAGTGCGTCTAAGAGGGGTACCTGAAAAAGAAGACACAGACTTAAAAGGCTATATGGTGGATATCATCACTGAGTACATAGAAGAAGACCCTGACAGATTTAAGAGTATGTTGGAGGGTGCCTACAGAGTCAACTCAGTTTATGCGAAAAATAAAGGTCTGCCAAGAGACATCGTCATAAGATTAAGATCAAAAGAAGTGGCAGAGAAAATTTTGAAGAAAGGGTACCAAAAAGCCTGGGCAATAGAAGGGAGCAGAGTTAAAATAATGAAAGAGCTACCAAGAGAAGTGATCAGCGATAGGAAAAAGTACAAGAAGCTAACCGATCAGTTGCGTGCAGAGGGCACAAGATATAGATGGATAATACCAGAGGGTCTTGGATTTGAACAAAATGGCAAAAGGATTACAATAAGAAGCGAACAAGAGATGCATAGCTTTTTTGAAGAAAATAAAGAACCAACATCATAATGGAGTACAAATTACTATCTTGGAATATAAATGGACTAAATTCACCACAGAAAAGAAGGAGAACATTTCATTGGATTAAAAAGCAAAAATGTAATATAATTTGTTTACAGGAAGTTCATATACAACGCAAGGACAGTAAATTTTTGTGGAATAGAAATTTGGGGTTGGAATTTTTTTCACTAGCAGAGCAAAAGAAAAGAGGGGTGGTTTTTTACATTAAAGAACAACTTGACCCAAAATTAATCTTTAAAGACAAAGAAGGAAGATACATTGCTGTTGAGGTGACGATAGAGGCGAAAAAAACGTTACTACTAGGACTCTATGCACCCAATGGAGCGAAAGACAAATTCTTTAAAGACATAAATAGACAAATGGACGAAGAGACTTATGACCAGGTATTGATGATGGGCGATTTTAATGGGACAATACAAAATAACCTTGACAGATCAAGTCCAAAGAAGAATGATAAAGAAGGGAAGCTGCCCAATTCTTTCTTTGAGTTGATTAAACAGGAAAATCTAGAAGACATTTGGAGAAAGTTCAACCCTGAGGTAAGAGACTATACATTTTTCTCAGCAAGGCATAATTCTTTTTCCAGAATTGACATGTTGTGGGGTTCCCAAGGCTTGGGCCTCATAACAAAAAAAATTGAGATTCTTCCAAAGGTTTGGGCGGACCATAATCCAATATGCTGGTCAACAAAATTGCAAAGAAAATCAAGAAGATGGAGAATTAATGAGGATTTACTACAAAATAAAGACACTGTATCATTCTTAGAAAAGGAGACTGCAGCATTCTTCCAAATAAATGAAACGGATGATATGGAATATCCAACAGTATGGGACACTTATAAAGCAGTAATGAGGGGTATATTAATTACATTGAATAATAAAGACAAAAGAGCAAGAGAAGAAAGGCTGTCAGCACTGCAAAATGAAATAGATAAAAAAGAAAAGGACTTAAAAAAAAGACCAGGGAAGAAAAAATTAATAAAAGAAATTACGATATTACAATCCCAAGTTAAACATTTGCTGAATAAAGAATTAGAATGGAATTTAAAAAATTTGAAACAGAAATCGTTTGAAAGTGCAAACAAACCTGGTAAATACCTGGCCTGGCAATTAAAAAAAAGGAAAGAAAATAAGACTATAAATAAAATCATGGCAAATGGGAAAACAGTAGTGGATCAAGAAGGAATTAAAAGAGAATTCTTTAAATACTATGCAAATTTATTCAAGGGTGTGAATGTAAGTAAAGAAAAAGTGGAAGAGTATCTACGAAACATTCAGGTGGCACCTTTGACGGAACATATGAAAAAGATATTAAATGACCCAATAGAGAAAATTGAAATAGAAGCAGCAATAAAAGCAATGCAAGAGGGTAAAGCTCCAGGGCCAGATGGATTCACGTCAAAATTTTACAAATCTCTCAAGGATGAATTAACACCCAAACTGTTGAAGTTGTTAAACACGATAAGAGAAGAAGGGAAAATCCCAAAGACCTGGAGGGAAGCTGTAATCTCTCTGATTCCTAAGGAAGATAAAGATAGCACAAACGTAAAAAATTATAGACCAATCTCATTGTTGAATAATGACTATAAGATCTATACAAGAATTTTAGCAGAGCGACTGAAACAATACCTGACCAACTTTATAAACAAAGACCAAGCGGGATTTCTTCCTAAAAGACAAATAAGGGACAATGTAAGAGCTGTTATTAATGTTGTGGAATATTATGAAAAGCACCCGGAAAAAGAAGTGGCCTTATTTTTTGTTGACGCAGAGAAAGCCTTCGACAACTTAAATTGGGACTTTATGTTTGCGGTAATGGAAAAAATTAATTTAGGGGAACAATTTATAAAAATGACAAGAGCAATATATACAGATCAGCATGCAAAATTGTGTATAAATGCAGACCTTACCAAAGAATTGAAAGTGAGTAAAGGAACAAGGCAAGGATGCCCGCTATCACCATTGTTGTTTATAATGACTCTTGAAATTTTGTTACAACAAATTCAAAAAGATGAAAAAATAGAAGGTCTAAAAATTAGAAGATTCTCTTATAAATATAAAGCTTTTGCAGATGATATAGTGTTCATAATGGAGAATCCGGTTCAAGTGTCACCACTGCTGTTAGCTAAGATAAAAGAATACGGAGAACTAGCAGGATTATACATAAATAAGGAGAAATCGAAATTCCTCTGTAAAAACATGCAACCAAATAAACAGGTTGAATATCTCTAAATCATAGTCTCTTAGTGTTCTGGAGAGATGCCATCATTTGATTTTTATTTTTTTTTAGACATAAATGGCTAGGGATGGGCATGAACCAGGAAAATGTGGTTCTGTTCATGGTATATCAGGCTCACGAACCACAAACTGTCATTAACTTTTAGCCATTACAAAAAACAAAAACACTGTGATATTGTTAGGGTTTAGAGTAACGTGGAGAGAACCACAAATAACAGCCAGGCACAGGTTTAGCTTAAGAATAAAAGTAGTTTACTTTACTAATGAGGAAAGGGATGACTGGGATTTCTAGAAAACAAGAAAGGATTCAGTATCCTATCTAGCTTCTAAGCTACATCTCGACTCTCTCAAGTCTTAACTTCAACTGCATGGAAATCTAAGGGCTTAACACAAAGGGCAATAAAACTGACCAAATGTTTTCCCCTAGACCAACACCCAAATATATGGATTAGCCTATTAGGGCTCTTCCTGAATGGTCACTATGCATATTGACACCTAGCCTTGGCGGGAAGTACGTGCAAACATTCTCATTGGCTCTACCAATCTCACTGGCTAAACATCAGCATGCATATGCAAACATTTAATTAACTCATGACAACAGGAAGTGAAATTGCATCAAAAACCCAACAGATATATTGGCTAACAAGGTTTAGTAAAACTTTTAAAGAGTCATTTAAATCTTTGCTACAGATTGTAAAGAAGTACAGCTTTACAATATTACAAGAAAGGTGTCAAGTAGACGGATTCAATGATGAGTCAAAATGTGATACTAATACTACATGTATTGATAGACCGTTACTTTGGCTCAAGCCTTGGGCTTGAGAGGAATGAAACCAATACATTGATACAAGAGTTTTAAGGTACACTTCAAAGAGATTCCTACAGGAGGGGGGAGCTGAGGAACATTCACACACAACTACAAAGATACTTTCCCAGGGCAGTTATCAAGCCTGTTGGCCTTGTATTCTTATGTGAATCTTCCTCCCTCGGGAGGCCCTCTGGGAAGGCACAGATTACTTTGTTCTCAACAGTTACCAGTCATAAAGGAAAGCACCTGGATCGGGGCGGTGTGGCGGTGCTGATGTTGCTGGACCTGTCGGCTGCGTTCGACACGGTCGACCATCGGCTACTGACCCGCCGCCTCGCCGATGTAGGGGTGAGGGGGTCTGCCTTACAATGGCTTGCCTCCTTCCTCAAGGATCGGGGACAAAGGGTGGCAATTGGGGGCGAGCTGTCCCAGAGGCGCACACTGGATTGTGGAGTGCCTCAGGGGGCAGTTCTCTCACCAATGCTATTTAATATCTACATGCACCCCCTTGCCCAGATTGCCAGGAGACATGGACTTGGGTGCCATCAATATGCAGATGACACCCAACTCTATCTGCTAATGGACGGCCGGCCTGACTGCGTCCCAGAGAATTTAGACCGGGCCCTGCAGGATTTGGCAACCTGGTTGAGGAAGAGCGGGCTGAAACTGAATCCAGCGAAGAGAGAAGTCCTTTGTCTGGGTCGGGGCGCTCGGGGAGGGGAAATACCTCTCCCGGTCTTCGACGGGGCGCCGTTGAAAGCGGCGCACCGAGTTAAGAGCCTGGGAGTTTTACTGGAGCCTGCATTATCAATGGAGGCCCAGATTGCAGCCACTGCCAAGTCAGCCTTTTTCCATCTAAGGCGGGCAAAGCAGTTGGCTCCCTTCCTAGAGCGCCAAGATCTGGCAATGGTGCTTCATGCAACGGTCACCTCGAGACTGGATTACTGTAATGCCCTCTACATGGGGCTGCCTCTGTGCCGAACCCGGAAGCTGCAGCTGGTGCAGAACGCAGCGGCTAGACTGTTGCTGGGACTCCCTAAATGGGAGCACATACAGCCTGGGCTGCGCGAACTGCACTGGCTGCCAGTTACATACCGGGTTCGTTACAAAGTGCTGGTCATTACCTTTAAAGCCCTATATGGTCGAGGACCTGTCTACCTTAGGGACCGTCTCTCCTCATATGAACCCCAGAGAGCACTGAGGTCAGCCGGGAAAAACCTGCTGACTATCCCCGGACCGAGAGAGGTGAAGCTGCAAAGCACCCGTAACCGGGCCTTCTCCTCTATAGCCCCGAGCCTATGGAACCAACTTCCAGAGGAAATGCGGGCCCTCCGGGACCTAGAACAGTTCCGCAGGGCCTGCAAGACCTTCCTCTTCAGACTGGCCTTCCCTGATGAAAATGGAAATTGCGAAGGAAACCGCCATCAGAAAAAGTAACATAGCACTAGCACTTTTAAAAATTAACTAATTTAATTTTAAAGCTTAACCAGATTTTAACTAAATGCTGATAATGTTTAATGTAGTTTATTTACTTGTATAATTTAACTCTGAACCATGTTGTTAGCCGCCCTGAGCCTGCTCCGGCGGGGAGGGCGGGATACAAATAAAATTTGTTGTTGTTGTTGTTGAAAGGGGGGCAACTAAAGGGTAATAAACTAGCAGCATTTGGTTAATCATGATTTTACCCAGGCCTGGTTTTGACAGGACAGAACCCAACAGTCTTTGGTCAGAATCAGTCGAGCTTGACAAAAGGTCCGTCCAATGGGCACCTGGATATAGACTCATTTTGCCCCCCAAAAAACTTACTCGGGAGTATTCCTATTTCCTTCAAGGTTATCAGCCTCTTGCTACAATTCAGATTAAGACTAAGAGAGGAACCCCATTCAAGGAGATAACATCTAAACACTCTTAGACTGATGTAGCACCCTTCCGATGTCCAAGCATGTTGAGTCGCTCATAGTGTATGGTGTTACTTTGGAGCATGGGTAACGTGTGTTCTGAATGGCTTCTGTAAAAGCACACAACGAAACTCTCAACCCCAATATGACAAAATATACCATAAGTCTCTGAGTATTCTCTGAAAGACCGGGACCCTGAAAATATTTCTCTGAGATCTCCTCACAGCTCAGGAAAGTAGGGCAAGGAAAAGAATCTAGCCAAAGTGATATAGCAGTATATCACCTACCCTTCCCTCCCCCATAACAGCAAGAGGGAAGATATCATTGGGCTGTGGAAGCCAATGCTAAATAGTTCATTGGAAATTGCTACTGTATCAGATAGACACCATGAAGTTGATAAACTAAGCTGTCTTTTCATAGACCAGCCCATGGCCGATTATACAGCCCATATTTGACAACAGCCTATCTCTTCGATGAGTCATTCTTCATAACTGCTGTATGAAAGTTTGTTTTCTATAAGCATCTTAGAGTCAGTGAGGTCTCGGTGTTAGGAAATGAATGGAAATTCCATATGAATATATTGTGCCAAAAGTGACTGTTAGATTTATTTTTTAAATGGCTCTCAGCATGCAATGGAGAGGGCCAAAGGGGGAAAAAAAAACGACATATCTCTGTTACTGGGGAAAGTAGGGCTTAATTTGGAGGCTGAGCTAGGGAAATTGCATGGCACGGATAATGTAACCTTGCTCTCTGACGGCGAGAATATCATTTTGTGTAGGCTATGAAAGGAGGTACAGCTCACTTGCTGGAAAATGGTGAAAACGTCACCATCCTTCTTAGTAAGAAACAGGGGTGGAATTCTAGCAGGAGCTCCTTTGCATATTAGCCCACACACCCCTGATGTAGCCAATCCTCCAAGAGCTTACAAAATAGAGCCTTATAAGCTTTTGGAGCAGGGTTTCCCAAACTCCCCCGCACCATGGCCTGGTTATTTTTACACTTCTCCTTCGTAGCCCACTAAAATTTGAGGGTGGAGCCAGGAGACTTTGGGGGTGGAGCCGGGAGACAGGAAATGATGTACAAACAAGCCAGGAAGGAAGGAAGGAAGGAAGGGAGGGAGGGAGGGAGGGAGGGAAGGAAGGAAGGAAGGAAGGAAGGAAGGAAGGAAGGAAGGAAGGAAGGAAGGAAGGAAGGAAGGAAGGAAGGAAGGAAGGAAGGAAGGAAGGAGGGAGACAGGGGAAGACTGACAGAAAAAGAGAGTGAGAGAGAGAAGGAAGAAAGACAGGAAAAGACAGAAAGAGAGAGAGAGAAGGAAGAAAGACAGGGGAAAAGACTGACAAAAAGAGAGAAAGAAAGAAAGAAAGAAAGAAAGAAAGAAAGAAAGAAAGAAAGAAAGAAAGAAAGAAAGAAAGAAAGAGGGAGGGAGGGAGGGAGGGAGGGAGGGAGAGAGTTGGAAACAAATATAGAAAAAAAGAAAAAAGAAAGAGAAAGGAAATAGGAAGGAAGAAAAAGGGAGGGAAGGAGTGAAAGAAAGGAGGGACAAAAGGAAGAAAGAGAAAAGAAAGAAAAAGAAAAATGGAAAGAAACGGAATGGGAGCAACTCACCTTTAAAACTGCTCACTCTTGCCACGCAGCTGACTCTCCTGCCGCCGCCTCCCTCTCTTCCCCGCCGCAGGTCAATCTCAGGCTGTAAAGCCTCCCCCCCCCACCTGATCAGTGGGAAATCGGGCCACAGAGGCCTCAACGCTGGGCCACAGGGCCTCCCATCCCCTGGCCGCCCCCAGCATCAGGCCTCCCCCCCCCCCCCCGTGGCGTCACATCCCTCCATGCCTCCTTCTCCCTCCCTTCCCCACTGCAGGCAGGTCAATTTCATGCTGTGTAAAGCCCCCCCCCCCCGCCCCGACCGATGGCCCGATCAGTGGGAAATTGGCACTGAGCTCACTCCGCACTGGGCCAAGCTGGCAGCAGTTTGGATAGACCGTGGCTGAAAAGGGCATGTGGCTCCTCCCTCGCCAGCACTTCCTGGATGGGAAGGAAGTGCTGGTGAGGGGGGAGGCTTTACAGCCTGAGATTGACCTGTGGTGGGGAAGAGAGGGAGGCGGTGGCAGGAGAGTCAGCTGCTTTCTCATGTTTTTGTTAGCTCCGAATAAGAATTCTAAGCGAAAGCTGAAAAAGTGATAACGAAACCGCCTGTACTGGAACGCCACTGCCAGATTAAACCCTGTGGAGGGGAGGCCCCTAGGCAGTCAAAATCTTGGGGGCCCCTCACAGAGTCAGACCACCCACCCTGCCACCCAGGGCCCCCGCTGCAGCCTGCAGGCCCCTTCTCAAAAGCCCCTTTGACAAAGCTGCGGGGAAGAGGCAGAGAGAGGCAAACTTGGCGACGATGCCAGCAGCTGCCGCACCAGCGAAGTCAGGCAAAGAGCAGCTTAGTTGCTGGCTATGAGTGCAAGCTGGGAGAGCTGTAAGCAGGGAGAAAAAGCGTCCCGTGTCCCCTAAAGGTGTGGGGGTCCATAGGCCAGTGCCTACTTGGCCTAATTGTTAATCCAGCTCTGCAGAACGTGTGCCTGTTGTTGTCGTTACTGCAGTCTCATATCTTCAGTTGGCTTTAAAGAAGTGACCTTTTCGTTTTTGGTACTTAAGGGACCAACTGAACGCAAGGAAGAAGTCACTGTGGGAGCAAGAGAGACTGTCCTTGAAGCTCTATTTCGGTGAAAGGAACTGTAATTGTGTCACTTCTGTATTATTCAGGAGGGGCGTGTATGTTTGAAATGTGATGTGATGTACTTCTGAGTCCTGAGTCCGCTTGCGGAGAGGGCGGGATATAAATGTAAAGTAATAAATAAATAAATAAATACTTGTTAAATATTTTGGTGTTGCAGTAAATAGTTTACACATACTTAAGATTTAAAATGGTTTTGCATGCTTAAAATTGACACGGAGGCTTATTTGCACTCCTGATATTTCAGTGGTTCTTTAACTTGTTGCCTGTTTCACACTGAAACCCTAACGTTTGTAACCTCCGGGCAGTAGCTGGAAGTTGCTTGTGATTACTTACAACCAGGGGTGGAATTCTAGCAGGAGCTCCTTTGCATATTAGGTCAACCCCCCCTCCCTGATGTAGCCAGTCCTCCAAGAACTTACAAAAAAGACCCTTGTGAACTCTTGGGGGATTGGCGACATCAGGGGTGTGTGGCCTAATATGGAAAGGGGCTCCTGCTAGAATCCCACCCCTGCTTACAACTGATCTCCAGGCAACGAAGAACAGTTCACCCGGAGAAAATGACTGCTTTGGAAGATCTGAGTCCAGTGACACCACTGGACTCAAACTTTGTTCTGCTGCTTCACACCAACACGACTACTCCACCTGAATCTGCTTTGGAAGGTAAATTGTATGGCAATATATCTCATAGTAGTCCCTCCTAAGGGAAATCAACCCAGACTGTTCCCTGGATGGTCAGATGCTGAAGCTGAAGCTCAAATACTTTGGCCACCCAATGAGAAGGGACCACTCACTGGAGAAGATCCCGATGCTGGGAAAGACAGAAGGCAAAAGAAGAAGGGGACAGCAAAAGATGAGATGGCTGGACAGCGTTACTGATGTAACAAACATGAATTTGAGCTAGGCTTCCCAAACCTCCCGCCCTGGCGGGGGACCCCAGGATTTCCACCCTCTTCCCCCGCTCCCCCAAAAAATGGAAGCGGGGGGAGAGAGGGGAAACAGCGCCGAGCCGCCGGATCCTGGAGCCGGCGAGGCCGCCGCGCCGCTGCCGCCCCCTTCCCGCCCACCGCAGTTTCTCCTCCGAGATGGGCCCAGGCTGAGCCCATCTTGGAGGAGCAGCCAAGAGATGGCAGCAGCGCAGGGGAGGGCAAGGCAGGCCAGGAGCATGGCGAGCCGCGAATCCGGGCCCTTCTAGGACCCGGACTTGTGGCTCACCACGCCCCCGGCCCGTCTCCACCCCCCCACCTCCGCTTCCACCCCAGAGGCGGAGCGGGCGAGGCGGCAGCGGCGCAGCGGCCTCTTCTCCGCTCGCCGTGGCTGCTCTTCCAAGATGGGCTCAGCCTGAGCCCATCTCGGAGGAGCAGCACGGCAAGCGGAGAAGAGGCCGCCACGCCGCTGCCTCCTCTGCTCCGCTCCGTGGCTGCTCTTCTGAGATGGGCTCAGCCTGAGCCCATCTCGGAGGAGCAGCACGGCGAGCGGAGAAGAGGCTGTGGGGCGGTTCGCCACGCTCCCCGGCGCCGTTTCCGCCCCTCCCCCTAGCTCCACCCCAGTGTCTCCTGGATCCACCCCCAAAGTCTCCTGGCTCCACCCCCAAAGTCCCCAGATATTTCTGGGGTTCGATTTGGCAACCCTAATTTGAGCAGACTTCGGAGGATGGCGGAAGGCAGGAGGGCCTGGCGTGACTTGGTCCATAGGGTCGCAAAGGGTCGGACTCGACTGTGAGACTGAACAACAACAAAAAGTCCCTCCTCTCCCCAAACCTTGCCCTCTTTAGGCTCCACCTGCAAAATCTACAGGCATTTCCTACCCTGAAGTTGGCAACCCTAATTTAAGGGGGAGAATTTGGTGCAAGGTGGCAGAAAATGGTGCAGCAATGAAGAAATCATAGCTTCAGATCGCATGCAAAGTGAAACAAAAACAAGTTTTCAGGTTGAGATAGCATAGATGAAACATTGGAAACAATCTCGAGCTGGTACTCTGGATATGATCTTTCCCACTCACCACTGCATAGAACTTCTTACAGAATTCAGTACTATCTTTCTTTTTGATCTGCATATTGCTGTGGTATTTCAAACATCAAAGCCCACTGCTTGTTACTGCAAATGAACAACACAAAGGATATAATATTTTGGTTTTGCTATAGCGGTGCTGTGTTTAATTTCCAGGGCACATTAGGTAGTTTATTGAAGATGCAATTTGTAATGGTGTTTGACACAGGCCTCCAAATCTTTCAGCCTAGTTAGAATACATGCAGTTTCATCTTATATTCTTCCTTGCAAAGCCAAAGCTAGAGAAGGGATTTTTGCCAGACACAGGGTGTTTTTACACTATCTAACATTCTCACAACTGTTTTGCATCGTTGCTGCCCAAAGCATCTACATTTGTTTGGGTGAGATGAGTTCCGGTGCTGCTGCTGCAATGTTTTTCTCAAAACTAGTTTTGATCTGGTCATTTCTCTACAAGCGTTTCAAACTTGTATTGTGGAAGTTTTCATCCGTTTTAAAAGACTCCTCCAAAAGCCACAAGGTGCAGTAATTTGCATGAGAAACGACAGCAGTTGAAATTTTTACATATCATTGCTTGCCTCATCTTGTAATTTAAATGTGTATTGTTTTTTGCAGTGTTGACACCATTTCCAAGCAATCCAATACATTTAACAAAGCTCTGGTATTCCTTCTGCCCTCTGATCAGAGACAACCCCCCCCCCCCCCCCAATATTGAAATGCTTTCAGCAGGAGATATAGATGTTTGGCTATGCAAAATGAGCGCAAGAAATCCACAAAGGTAAAAGGAAAATAATTAAAGCAGAACGGTGGTAGGCAGATTTGAAGACTCTGGATCAAACTGAATGTAAAAACACCCACACAGACAATGGGGTATTCCCCCCACCCCTTCTAGAACAGACCAAGATGGAATACAAATTATTCTGCTGTTAAGTTCAAAATGATGAAAATAAGTACAGTGTTAACATAGATTTGACAGCTATGTCAACTATGGGGTAAGAAAAAAAATTGCATCTACCATTTCACTATTTTAAAAACACATACACATATGCAAAATACACCACAGTGATGAGAATTAAAAATACCTCCCAAACCCTGGTATTTTACAATGCAGTCCTAATATAGTTACACTCTACTACACTTGTTGACTTCAGTGGACTAAGAGAAGTGTAACTTGGTTTAGGATTTCACTGTCAATCAGTATAGGGCTGACAATCCCAAGGTCCGAGTGGGGGTTCTCCCGCCCAGGAGGTTCCCAACCCGTCGGCCCACACTGGGCTGGCAGGGGGAACCTCCCCCAATGTTGCAGGCATGATGACGTCACCTGGAAGTGATGTCATAGTCACCTGGAAGTGATGTCATAAAAATGGTGGCGCCTGTGCAGGTCCACTCTAGGGGTTTCCAGGAAAACTCTATGGTTTTCCCGGACACTCTAGCTATTTGGGAGGTTAAAATTCTATGGTGTATAGTAGAGCATCCAGAAAAAACATAGAATTTTCCTGGAAATGCCTAGAACAGCCCTGCATGGGTGCTGCCATTTTGACGATGTCACTTCAGGGTGACATCGTCACGTTGCGCACACGCTCCGTGCGCGAGAGAGTCTCCCACTGAGGGAAGCTGGGGATTTGGCAACCCTAAATCAGTAATATGTGTGGCAGGCAATTCTTGAGTGTCATAATGAGAAACTGGAAAGACTATGCATCTAGAAAGGGCATCCAATGTCTCACAAAACACATGTAACATGTTGGCTACTCTTCTAAAAGTCCCTGGAGCTGAGAAGCAACTACCTGTTCTAGCAGCTTGCCCAAGAATGGGAAACTGCAGACTAACTGGAAGTTTTCCAACACGGTAGGGCTCAGAGATGGCTTTTTCAGAACAGGTCTAATGAACCAAACTTTTAATGAACCAAAAAGGAAAGTGGAGTACAAATATTTTAATAAGTAAGGGTTGTGTATAGGAATGAATGTTGTTATATTGTAAAGGTGTTCCTGCCTGGCTCATTGGAGCTGGTAGGCCTGAGCCTGGGGACTCAGGAACAATTGGCAGGAGGATTCAAATCCTCGCGGCCCTGCTCCAATCACAGCCCCCCTGCCGGTTTGAAAGCTCCTGTTGTGTCCTAGGTTCAAATGGAGAACTGTTACTTTTGGAGGGAACTGTTACTTTTGGAGGGAAGCTGAACAAGCCAAGCTTGTACTCCACACCAGGGTTCCAGAGAAGGCCTAAGCGTGCCCAATCAGGGGAAGGATTGAAACATAAGTAACCAATCAACATCTAGGCTCATACTGTACCCTGATAGGCCCTTAGGCCTCTGTAAATAGCCAATCCATGTACATAGTTAAGGTCGAATCAGAAGGGGGCAAGAATTGTATAAAGGAGCGGGAGGTTTGAATAGAGCTCAGTGTGTGTGTTGGTGTTCCTGAAGTAAAGCTTGCTGAAATCACTCTCCGACTCTGGTCTCTTACTGCGCCGACCCCAGTACTTTACAGCTCCAATGCCATGCTTGCGCAGGAACCTGAATGTATATATAGTTGGCCCCATTGGCCCACTCCTGAGTCTTTCAGTGCAGCCCTATACTATGCTGTACCTAATAAAAGAGCTATGGTCACTACCACCTCGCCATTGCATTGAACCCACTATATTATAGTAAGTAGTAAATCTAACAATGATAGATATCCTCCAGGGATCTGTATGGGAACTACTGTTATTAAATTTGTTCATGAAGTATCTTGAATCAGATATTGACTGGGAATGTGGCTTTGGGCCAGCCAACCAACCCTCACAAGCCCCAGTGAGAGGCCAATTGGAACAAGGCTTGGGCCTGTATCAAACTCCGAATCCCCATACTTTCCAGGGCTGCTGCTCCAGAGCTTACTGGGGAGACTGGAGCTGGGAATGTCCATCAGGGGCCGGGAGGGGAGCTTGGAGCCAGCCATAGTCACCGAGACCTGGGGAAACCCAGATGGGTCACCACTGCATGGAAAGGCTGCTGTGAGAGGTGTAGGGCTGGGAAGTCAGAGTGGCTATACCCACTGCAGCCCAGGCAGGGCCTTCCTTAGGGCTGTTGCTGAGGGAGGTTGTGGTGGTGTGTTTGGATGCGGCAGCCACCACTGACAGATGGGGGCAGACTTCGGTGTGCTTTTTACAACTGATCTCCAGCTGGCAGACATCAACTGGAGAAAATGGCTGCTTTGAGGGGTGAACTCTATAACATTGTACCATGCTGAGGCTCCTCCCCTCCTGAAACTCTGCCCTCTCCCGGATCCACCCCCAAAGTATTTTCCAACACAGACCTGGCAACCTTGTCGGGAAGATATGATGCACTTCCACATGATGTTTTAGGAGTCCCACATGGCAAAAACCATAGAGACTAGGGAAAATTTCTAGAGCTCTGCCATCACCACCATTCCCCCATTTTTTCTCCTGGTCCTCAAAGTATTGAGAGTGGGAGACTGAAGATGAATGTGAGAGATTGCCAGTGGGCAATTGGCAAGCCTAACTGTAATGCGAGTTTGGGCTTATCGGGCAGACTCTGAACCCCTTGACCATGAGATGGTGCCATCGTTACTTACTTGAGAGTAAATACCACTGAAGTCATTGATAACTTCTGATTAAACATGCATACGTTCATAGCACATAGGCGCTTCTACACCATAGACTCCAGTTGATTTTAATAGTCATTCCCTTTCCACAAGAAATGCCAGCAACTGTGGTTCTGTTAAGACAGACAGGGAATTTATATCAGAACAGTCGACATTCCTACCAGACTGCAATTGCTAGGGGGAAGTTACGATCATTAAATCAGTATGAAACTTCTACGGCTTCATAATATAAATGCATTACAGAGATGTATTGTGAGTCTGCAGTTAATGTGCATGGCTCAGCTCCATGAAGTTAATTTAGTGCGCATGTTAATTGCATGAACATGATAGGTTGGATTTAGTGTACTGTATAACTAATGTTATGAAAAGGCCCTCTGCCCTTATAGAAAGAAGAATCATTACATGGGTGTTTTCCCCCTCCTTGTGCTTCCAAAATGACAGAACCCCGAATTGCATTGTACATCTTCACATGCTAATGTGTTGCACTCTTGGCTGTGTCGTGTCCTCCCAGTATGGGAGAAGCTGCTGGGGATAAAATAGGAACATCTTTACAACTTTGTCCATGCAAATGGCTTGGGAAATGCATGGGATGGCTATTCTGGGAAACTCCTAGAGAACATCTTTTGAAGAATGTCAATATATAGGATCAGAAAAGGTGTTTATGGTTTATTTCAATAGCTTTCTCTTACTCTTCTCCTCAACGGGGACTCAAAGCAGCTTACAAATTATGTAATGTAGAAAATGCAAATTACAAAAAATACAGTTGAAACAGGAAAAAAAAAATACAACCTGAGATAGTCCAGAATCTGCTGGCTAGGTTTAATTAGAACCATAGGCTGCAAGTTAAGGGCCAGCAGCCCGTTAGCTGTTGCCCTTTGGCTTACACCAGCCACTCACACTACTGGCCACCCGCAGGCTGAATAACTGCAAATAGCAGATGAACAGAAGCTCGGCCCAGGCAT
Source organism: Heteronotia binoei (assembly GCF_032191835.1). Classification (NCBI taxonomy): domain Eukaryota; kingdom Metazoa; phylum Chordata; class Lepidosauria; order Squamata; family Gekkonidae; genus Heteronotia; species Heteronotia binoei. The sequence goes on along the minus strand of NC_083229.1, from coordinate 22,145,484 downwards.
CCTTCAGCTGCCACAAAGATCTCCTCCACCTTCATCTACTCCTGTCTGAAATGGTAGAAACGGAAGGAAAATCTCTCTCTCTCTCTCCCTCACACACACATCTATCTATCTATCTATCTATCTATCTATCTATCTATCTATCTATCTATCTATCTATCTATCTATCTGTCTGTCTGTCTGTCTGTCTGTCTGTCTGTCTGTCTGTCTGTCTGTCTGTCTGTCTACAGAAAGGAAGGCAAACGGGGAAGAGAGAGGTGGAAAGAAAGCAACTTCAAATGCATTTTCCAACTTGCCAGCTGGCTTGGCTTGGCTTGGAGAAGTGATTTAAAGGCATCTTCTTCAAACCGCTGACAAGGTGGTGGGGGCTTCAAGAGCCACACAATATGTGTGAAAGAGCCACATGGGGCTCCTGAGCAGCTGTTGGGCCACCCCGACATCAGCTCTACTTTGAAAACCAGATTAGGTAATTCTAAACACCAAAATCTGGGAAGAAACTTGGATGACAAGAGTTCTGAAAGCATCTGCTGCTATTCCTTCAGTCACTTGTGGGAGGGGGGGGGCAGGATCTTAGACAGTTGTGCCCCTTATGTTAGAGAGCAGTGGGACTGAAGCTGGGCATCAAAAATAGGCACCATTAATGCAAGAACAAGACAAGTGAGGAAGTTTCCCAAATGCCAGCTTGTCTGGGAGTTTAATTACACATAGAAATGATCTTTCCCCCTTTCATTGTTTGTAGGAGTTAAGATGACTGCGTTGAAGCTTGGAAAGTGCATCTCTATAAATCTGAGTTTAATATCAGAGCACGGGCACCTTCTGCATAGCTACCCAGATAATTCAAAAGCCTATCTCTTCAAAGTCATTGAGGCTGTCATTACCGCTTGACAAATGGACAGTTCTGCCTTTAATGTCAGGGTTGCATGATGTGTGCCATGCCACAAAGATATCTCAACATTCCGGAAGGTCAGTGAAGTTTCTGAGTTTCACTCATGTATTTTTCAGGTGTTTTCGCAAGAGCTCTCAAATGGAGGCCTTCAGAGACCCTCCCAGAGCGGTGAGATGTATTGACATGTTTCTGAGGGACGGCCATCTAGAGGAGCAGCAAACCTGATGCAAAAGAAAGAGCAGTGGAGCCTGTAGAAGTAATCCAAAGCATGGCCTCTGGGAAATGGTATGCCATGGCAGTACCATGACTTACCTCAGCTTCCCTGTCCTTGGACATGCTCGACTTACTCCTGATTTTCTTGGGAGTTGATCTGCAAGCACTAGCATTGCTGCAGGGCTTTTTTGTAGCAGAAACTCCTTTGCATATAAGGCCATACACTCCTGATGTAGCCAATCCTCCAAGAGCTTACAGGAGGCCCTGTACTAAGTCAGGCCCTGTACTAAGTCAGCTTACAGGAGGCCCTGTACTAAGAGTCTCTAAGCTCTTGGAGGATTGGCTACATCAGGGGTGTGGACTAATATGTAAAGGAGTTCCTGCTACAAAAACCCCTCCCTGGGCATCAGTTTGGGCAGGGTGCTTTTGTATGTCTGCCCTCCAGGGGTGGAATTATAGCAGGAGCTCCTTTGCATATTAGGCCACACACCCCTGATATAGCCAATCCTCCAAGAGCTTAGAGGGCTCTTAGTACAGGGCCTATTGTAAGCTTTTGGAGGATTGGCTACATCAGGGGTGTGTGGCCTAATATGCAAAGGAGCTCCTGCTAAAATTCCACCTTTGCTGTCCTCCCTCTGCATTTTCACAGCTGTGGAGTCAGTTTATTTACCCCTCCCCCCCCCAGCACGTCCCTTCAATAATGAGGATTTTCAAGGGAGGGTGCTGTTGTCATTTGTGGAGACATCAGGGACATTCTCCCCCCGCCCTTTGAAAAATGGCACTAATATATCAATACATTGCTGGAGCGTTGTAACCAGGGCTTTTTTTTGAGCAGGAACACACAGGAATGTAGTTCCAGCTAGCTTGACATCAGGGTGTGTGGCCTAATATGCAAATGAGTTCTTGCTGGGCTTTTTCTTTAAATAATCCTGTGTGAAACAATGGTAACAGCAGGGGGTGTGGCCTAATATCAGGGCTGGATTAACAAATAGGCTGAGTAGGCCTCTTACCAGCAGCTTTTTCAAAGGGGCTTTTGAGGAGCTGCCTGCAGGAGATATTAGGAGATAGTTTACAAGGGCCCCCCCCCAAGACTGCCTAATATGTAAATGAGTTCCTGCTGGGCTTTTTCTGCAAAAAAAAAAGAGAGTCCTGGTTGTAACAATTTGTTTAGCAGGTTCTCTGAATTCCCAGGTTCATTTTTTTAAAAAGTGTCTCTAGCCATTTCAGTTCAATCGTGGAAAAGCGGGCTGGAGATGGGTGGGAGTGGGTGGGACAACAAACAGAAACATTACGTACGAGAAAGAAGCCAACCAAAATTAATTTCCAAAATTAATTAATACCCCAAAATTGGGGTAAAAATGGTCTTGAAAGTGGTCTCTATTTTGCAGCGTTGTGGTGAAGGTAAAATGGAGAAAGAAGGAACATTGCAAACCTCTTTGGGCTTCTGTTGAGGAGAAAAGTACGGTATTAAAGAAGTTAAGTAAAATAATTTAATGATTTGTAAATGCAGCCATTCCCTTTTGTTTAATCTTATTAAGCAAAAATGGCGATATCTCTTTTGTGGTAAGCCTTCATCTTTTCCTATGGTTGTTCCAGATGCCATAACCTGCTAACACTTAGGCCATGAAAATTTCCACAAGATAAAACTCTGTACATCTGATCCTGTTAATTCCTGTCAGCATGGTCTGCCACACATTAATTGTAATAGTCTCTGAGTCTGTCTTTCCTAACGTTTCCCCTTCAAGGGATACTCCAGAGCCTTCTTTACCTGTCCTGTTCAATAACTCCAATCAATAATTAAAATCAATGGGGCTATTGTTAGCGACTGCAGGACAAATTTAATTAAAATTTATCAAAAAGGCAATTATTCTCTTTTGAAAAAACAGTATTTCCTAAGAAGGGGCCTTGGCTGTTCGAGTCCGGCTTCATTTGTTTCGATGACCCGAAGAGCGTCAAGCCATGGGAATAATCAGAGGTTCAAACAGATAACATCTGGACGCAAATGTCTACTGACGCATGCCTTGAATCTGGTGTGGCGACCCTGTTTGTGTGTGGTAATTGGACGTGAGCCCATCACCAAGTCTGTTCTGCTCAGCACTAATAGACTCAAACTCCTGCTTGAAGAAGTTTTTAAGAAGTGCATTTGGTTTTTGCAAAACTATTCCTGAGCAAAATTGTTGCCCATCAGAACATTGCCAAGAAGTGGACTACTTAGACGAACACCAGAGGGTAGAATTTTTCTAAATCACAGCATTTACTTATGACTAATTCACGTGATTTGTGACTGATTTAACTATCTATTTAAACCTCACTGAACACCAGTGCAGCAGGGGTGGGGGCGGGAGCAAGAACTCCATCAGGCTTTGTGAAAAGCCGATCGTGCTATACTGTATCATTTGGAAGGAATGTGCTGAACCAGCCTGCTCGACAGGCGCAGCCAGGTTGATGAACAGATAAATGGTCCAATGAAAAATCAAGTGCTTGATTGTGGCTGGAGACCAAGGTGGGCATTGAGCTGAACCTACGCAGAAGATGGTAAGGAAGAACCAGTATGGCAGGGGTGGCCAAACTGTGGCTCGGGAGCCACATGTGGCTCTTCCACTCATATTGTGTGGCTCTTGGAGCACCCACCACCCTATCAGCTGGCTTGGAGAAAGCTTTTCTCTCTTTAAATCACTTATTCAAGCCAAGCCAGCTGGTGGCTTTGAAAATTCATGTAAAGTTGCCTTTCTGCCTCTCCTCCCTCCCCATCTTCCTTCCTTCCAACATCTGATGTTCATGTCTTGTGGCTCGCAAACATCTGATATTTATTCTATACGGCTCTGTGGTAAGCATGTTTGGCCATCCCTGCAGTATGGTTATAATGGTTAGACTAGAGTCTCAGAGAGTGATCCAGGTTTGAATCGTCACTCTTCCATGAAACTCACTGGGTGTCGTTGAGTCCATCACTGTGGTTCAGCCTAAACTCAGCCTAAGCTCAGATATTAAGAATTTGGATTTTGATAGAAGAAAGATTAATGAATGCAGTTTGAGAATATGGAGCCTTCTCCATTACTGGTGCAAACATACCAGTTGGGATCTGAGGTCCAAAATACATATTACACCAGGGGTGGCCGAACAGTGGCTTGGGAGCCACATGTGACTCTTTTACACATATTGTATTGCTCTCAAAGTCCACATTGGCCAGCTTGGAGAAGGTATCTGTCTCTTTAAATCACTTCTCCAACCAAGCCAGCCAGCAGCTTGGAGACAGCATTTAAAGTTAAAGTTGCTCTCTTTCCATCTCTCTCTTCCTCCCCCTCCCCCCATCTATTTGCTTTCTTTTCACCTTTCAGGTTTTTTTTCCTCCCTTCCCTCCTTGTGGCTCTCAGACATCCGATGATCATGTCTTGCAGATCTCCAACTTCTGACATTTATTCTATGTGGCTCTTCCGCTAAGCAAGTTTGTCCACCCCTGTATTACATTCTCAGCTACATGAGTTGGAAGTACCTGGTGTGATGTCCTTGTGCCTCAGACTTCCAGAAGCAAGTGACCACAGAGTATTACGTATTTGCTCCTCTTCCCAAACTCCCCCTCCCCAAGATTCACCCCAAAAATCTCCAGGTATTTCCCAACACAGAGTTGGAAACTCTGTAAGTAGCTGTCTCTTCCTTGGGCTCCACATGTCCATCCATGACATCTGTGAGCTATCAATGGCTAAATGCCACAGGAGGTGGCGGCGGCTACAAGCATAGCCAGCTTCAAGAGGGGATGGGATAAAAATATGGAGCAGAGGTCCATCAGTGGCTATTAGTCACAGCATATTATTGGAACTGTCTGGGGCAGTGATGCTCTAATTGTTGGTGCTGGGGGGGGGCAAAGTGAAAGGGCTTCTAGACCCACTTGTGAACCTCCTGATGGCACTCGGGGTTTTTTTTTTGGTCACTGTGTGACACAGAGTGTTGGACTGGATGGGCCATTGGCCTGATCGAACATGGCTTCTCTTAGGTTCTTATGTTCTTAAATGCTTCTTTCTGCTCTTACTGCTTTGACAATGCACGCTTCTAATACATTTGACCCTAAAAAAAAAAAATGAAAAGACAACTAACTTTTCTCATCAAGCTCTTAAAACACTGCCGAGCTGAGATCAGATGGGAAATCACTACGTGTGGTATGTGTGTGGGGGGGATGACTTTAAGATTATTAGTCTCAGTCTCCTAAGAGAACCCTGAAGGATTATGAAGAGAGGACTGCAAAAGAGCAGAACACATCCCACTAACATTAAAAAGCCAGTGCAGTAGCCATTCTATCACAGTTTCCTTTTCAAGCTCCGTATCTGTCACTGAAACGTAATGATCAAAAGCAATTGTATTGCTGATCTGTTAAAGCAAAGCAGAGCAAGTTGGATCTTTGATGTGGATCCCTCACACAGCTTTGTCTGTTCAGCTCTGGGATTAAGATCATGAAATGGCAACAAGCCAGGGCATTTTTTTTAGCAGAAATGCACAGGAGCACAGTTCTGGCTGGCTTGGTGTCAGGGAGTGCGACCTAATATGCAAATGAGTTCCTGCTGGGCTTTTTCTTTCTCTCTTTTTGCTTTGGAGAGCTAGTTTGGTGTAGTGGTCAAGAGTGGCAGACTCTAATCTGGAGAATCAGCTTTGATTCCCCATTCCCCCCATATGCAGCAAGTTGAGTGGTCTTGGGTCAGATAGATAGATAGATAAATTTATTGTCATTGTTCTCAAAAAAGAAAATGAGAGCAAATGAGAGTCACACTTCTCTCAGAGGCAGGCCTCAGATTCAGCAGGAGCTCGCAGGAGCACAGCTCCTGAACCTTTCTGACGGTTCCCTCTCTTCCTCCCCACCTACCTTGTCCATTGAATAGTAGGTACAACTGCATAACAATCCCTAGACCAGGAGAGGGGGCAGCCAGCCAGCCACCAGGAGCTTTGCCACACCCTCAGCAGCCCGCAATAACCCCTGGGGAAGCACGTCCACCCTTTCTCCACTTCGTATGTGATTCTGGGCGGCGGGTGGCTTGCTGGCCTTTTGACTGTGGTGGGGGGGCAGCGGCCAAGAAGAGCCCCAGATGAGCGAGACCTGCTTGGAATTCTCTAGCCAGCCAAAGCAGGCCTCACTCGTCCGGGGCTCTCCTTTCTTGTATTGGGTTGCTTTTGGTTGGGGGTGGTGGTGGCATATTCTAATAAGTTATGCTAATGAGCTCCGCCACCTTTTTTTTCTACAAAATGACCCCTGCTGAGAGGTGTTTTCTCAAAAGCAGTTCTCTCAGAGGTCTATGTCACAGGATGTCTGTTGTGAGGAGAGGAAGGGAAGGAGACTGTAAGCCGCTCTAAGTCTCAGAGTGAAAGGTGGGGTATAAATCCAAGTCCTCTTCCTCCTCCCCCACAAGGTAAGAAAGAGGAGGGCTGGATCGGTGAGTAAAGTGTTTTATCATTGAATGGTAGCTGCACCCTAGGGGGCAGAGTTGACTGGATTGTTCAGAGCTGTGTGAGGGAAACTAAAGAAGCACTGAGTAGATGGGCAGAAGACTTAGGGAGAGAGTGAGGTGCTGGAGAGTGAAGAGAACTTTATGTTTTTCTTCATGAGGAAGTTTTTAGCCTAAGTGCTGGCAAGTGAGGAAAATAAACCTTTGCATGACTTTACTGTTATTTTAACCAGGGGTGGAATTCTAGCAGGAGCTCCTTTGCCTATCAGGCCACACACCCCTGATGTAGCCAATCCTCCATGAGCTTACAAGGCTCTGTTTTGTAAACTCTTGGAGGATTGCTACATCAGCAGGGTGTAGCCTAATATGCAAGGAGCTCCTGCTAGAATTCCACTCCTGATTTTAATGAACTTTTAAAAAAAAGACCTGCACCTATCTGGCAGCCAGGAAACAAGTAGTCTTGACAAAACCGTTATGCTTTTGGACCACGCTGAAACCATTCAGCTTTTACACTTCTTCATAAATTATGGTTTTTTTAAATTGAAAACCAGCAATTTCATTTAGAATACGGGGTTAAAACATTTGTGGGCAGGGACCATGGCTCAGTAACAGAGCCTCTGCTTGGCTTGCAGAAGTTCAGAAACTCATTAGCATGGGTTAAAACGCTTGGGGCTCTTTAGCTTGGAGAAACGTCGACTGTGGGGTGACATGATAGAGGTTTACAAGATTATGCATAGGTTAGAGAAGATAGAGAAAGAAGTACTTTTCTCCCTTTCTCACAATACGAGAACTCGTGGGCATTCAATGAAATTGCTGAGCAGTCAGGTTAGAACTGATAAAAGGAACTACTTCTTCACCCAAAGGGTGATGAACATGTGGAATTCAATGCCACAGGAGGTGGTGGTGGCTACAAGCACAGACAGCTTCAAGAGGGGATTGGATCAGCATATGGAGCAGAGGTCCATCAGTGGCTATTAGCCACATCATATTGTCGGAACTCTCTGGGGCAGTGATGTTCTGTATTCTTGGTACTTGGTGGGGGGGGGGCACAGTGGAAGGGATTCTAGTGTCTTGGCCCCACTTATGTACCTCCTGATGGCGCTTAGTTTTTTTGGCCACTGTGTGACACAGAGACCGTTTTCGCACACAGCTTACCATGCGGTCACAATCCTGTTCCCTCCGCAGCGTCCAGTCAGATTTCCCACCACCTGCGCCGGAGTTACAGGAAGTGCTACGGCTTTTGCATAGCAAACGTAAACTGGGTTTTAGCGGTTTACGTTTGCTACACAAAAGCCGCTGCACTTCCTGTAACTTCAGCGCAGATGGTGGGAAATCCAACCGGACGCTGCGGAGGGAACAGGATTGTGACTGCGTGGTAAGCTGTGTGTGAAAACGGTCAGAGTGTTGGACTGAATGGGCCATTGGCCTGATCCAACATGGCTTCTCTTGTGTTCTTATGCTCTTATCACAGCTCCAGTCCTTTTCATCTCCAGTAAAAAAAGGACCAGACATTAGGTGATGTGAAAGACCTCTGCCTGAGACCCTGGAGAGCTGCTGCCAGTCTGAGCAGACAATACAGATTTTGCCATACTGATGGTCTGATTCAATATAAGGCAGCTTCGTGTGTGTTCCCGTGTGTATGTGCTCCTTCTCTCTTCCTTTTTTGAGTCTTTACATCTCTAGGTTTTTATTGACTGGGTTTTTAAGTGGTTGTAAGTTTTAATGATTTGATTTTTAAGAAAATTATTTTACCTTGTTTAATTTGGTAAGCTGCCTCAAGCAGGTGCCTCAAGAGGAGACCCATCTGTCTGTTGCTCCATTTGAGGGATCTATTGATCATATAAGAGCCCCATGACACAGAATAGTAAAGCTGCAGTACTGCAGTCAGAGCCCTCTGCTCACGACCTGAGTTCGATCCCAGCGGAAGCTGGTTCAGGTAGCCGGCTCGAGGTTGACTCAGCCTTCCATCCTTCCAAGGTTGGTAAAATGAGTACCCAGCTTGCTGAGGGGGAAGGGTAGATGACTGGGGAAGGCAATAAAAAGTCTGCCATGAAAACGTCATGAAAGCAACGTCACCCCAGAGTCAGAAATGACTGGTGCTTGCACAGGGAACTACCTTTACCTTTTATTAATCATATTCTCTATGATGTGATTCAGAATTCGATATACGATGCTGAACATTTGGTAAAACAGCAAATTCTCTTCCTCCTCACTGACAGGAGTCTCACTGGGGAGAGGAAGTATACAAGGTGTTTTCTCTGTTATCCCTCCCTTATACATAAGAGCAATTTGTTACTTATGAATAAATACCTCCATCATTGTGATAAGCATCCAACAACTGTAATTTCGTCATCATGATAACTGTCACTCCCATTATAAGCTAATATATTTTAACAGTAAATGTGGCAGAGAAGGATCTGTGAAAGGAAAGGAAATGTCCCCTGTGCAAGCAACAGTTGTTTCCGACTCTGGGGTGATGTTGCTTTCACAATGTTTTCACGGCAGACTTTTTACGGGGTGGTTTGCCATTGCCTTCCCCAGTCATCTACATTTTCCCCCCAGCAAGCTGAGTACTCATTTTACTGACCTCGGAAGGATGGAAGGCTGAGTCAACCTCGAGCTGGCTACCTGAAAACCCAGCTTTCACCGGGGATTGAGCTTAGGACTGCAGTACTGCAGCTTTAACACTCTGTGTCACGGGGCTCTGTGAAACCTGGGCTCAAATTAGGGCTGCCACATCCAGCAAAAGACTGGGAGGCAAGGAGATTGGAGTTGGCTTCACTGTAGTCTGGAGATAAGATGTAATTCCAGGAAATCCTGGAGGCTGACATCCCTACCTGGCAGCCCTAGTTAAAATCCTTGCTTTGCCATGAAGCTCCCTGTGGAACTTGGGCCAGTCTCTCTCAGCCTAACCTACCTCACAGGGATTGTTGTGAGCAGGGCTTTTTTGTGGCAGGAACTCTTTTGCATATTAGGCCACACACCCCTAATGTAGCCAATCCTCCAAGAGTTTACAGGGCTGTTATTACAGGGTCTACTGAAAGCTCTTGGAGGATTGGCTGCATCAGGGGTGTGTGGCCTAATATGCAAAGGAGCTCCTGCTACAAAAACAAAAAGAAGCCCTGGTTATGAGGATCAAATGAGGAAGGGTTTGCTGCCCTAAGCAGCCTGGAGGAAGGGTGGGCTAGCTTTACATCTCCATCATCTTTAATTTGGTTCTCTGCCTATAATATAGTGGGTTCAATGCAAGGAGGAAACGAGGCTGCAGTGATCATAGCTCTCTTTATTAGTTACAACATGGTAATGGCTGAACTAGAAGACTAGTTTCTGGGCCAATGGGGCCAACTATTAGGACTGCCAAACTCCCGGTCCGGGCAAGGGTTCCCCTACCCAGGAGGTTCCCAAACTGCCAGCCCACATTGGGCCAGTGGGGGGAACCTCCTCCTACGTCGCTGGCATGATGATTTCACCCGGAAGTGACATAATCAAAATGGCGGCGTGCACACGGGGCCACTTTAGGCATTTCCAGTAAAACTCTCTGGTTTTTCTGGATGCTCTAGCCATTTGGGAGGGAAAACTCTATGGTGCGATAGGTACCATAGAGTTTTTACCTCTCAAATGGCTGGAGCATCCGGGAAAACCATAGAGTTCCCCCAGAAACAGCTAGAACAGCCCGCACGGGCATCAGCATTTTGATGATGTCACTTCTGGGTTACGTCATTGCATCGCGTGCACACAAAGCATGCACGTGGAAGTCCCCCACTACAGGAAGCTGGGGACGTGGTAACCCTACCAACTATATACAGTTCAAGGTTCCCACACTAGGGTACCATTGGGTCATTCAAACCAGCAGGGGGCCTGTGATTGGAGCAGGGCAGCAGGGATTTGGATCCTACTGCCCATCGTTCTTGAGTCCCCAAGCTCCTCCCTAAAGGCTCCAATGAGCCAGGCAGGAACATAGGTAAAAGCGTCATTAGTCCACATACGTAACACTGCCATTGTTCCTCAACATAGCAGCAAAAGAGCCCCTAGAGGCAGTCTACCCGCACTCAGAGACCTCCCATCTCTTATACCTGACTCTTTCAAAACTCTGCTATTCAGAAAAGCCCGGTATCATATTTTCCAGAAGCCAGAAAGAGGCAGCCTGAAAGCTGTTTAATTGATAATGAGTCCTTTATTTATTAATTGGCAGTTATCCCCAGATTAACAGCCTCCGTGTGTTGACTGCAGGTGAGGAATATTTTAAAGCATTTCCCGCCGCTACTGGCACAGCCAGAGAAAATGAACTGCTGTGCATCTAATGGTAGGTCCTGAGAGCAAAAGGATCCACTCTGATTGTTGAAAGAATGAGAGAAGGAGGGAACGGGCAGCTCAAAGAGAAAGGGGAGACACAGTAGGGGGAGGAAAAGATAGGCCTGGCCCACACAGGTAGCACAATGGGTTGGTAGAACTGAAGTGGTAGAAAAGAAGAAGAAGACTGCAGATTTATATCCCACCCTTCCCTCAGAGACTCAGAGCGGCTCTCACAGCAGCTGCCCTTTCAAGGACAACTCCTAGGAGAGCTATGGCTGACCCAAGGCCATTCCAGCAGCTGCAAGTGGAGGAGTGGGGAATCAAACCACTACACCAAAATGGCTCTCAGGAGGTCCCTGGAGGTCCCTTCCAACTCTATGATTCTATGTGTGAAAGCGCCCTCATGAGCAATCTCCATAGCAATGAACATGAGCCCCACCAAATCCTGCCAGAAATGGCAGCTCCGTAGAATCAGCACAAAACAGAAACAGACACGGGGCCTCCATCCTCCCCATTTCCATATGAAACCGAAGAAAAGTTACGGGTCCATCCAAGGAAAATAAACGAGTGGGGCTGGCAGCTAATAAACCACTGGGAGAGCATCAGTAAATCGCTGACACGTTGGGCCATAAAAAGGGGACAAGCACTAATAAATGTAAACTATTAGCATTGGGGGGGGCTCCATAAATAAAGCAACCCATCTTTGGGAGACGGACTGCCGAGTGCAGCGGCGCCCCTTCGCAGCTGCTGCGCTTCCAGCCAGCCTGGGAAGATGCAACTCAGCAGTTACGGGAATTAATTAAAAGAGCTGAAATATTTTGTGAAATATGTCGCAGAGCGATCCACGCTAACAACACACGGGTGGCGCCTAGAGCTGGTGTCTCCGGCAATATCAGACAATGATGATTTTTTTTTTTAAAAAAAAATAATAACATGGGCATTGTCTTAATTATGCAAAGGCTTCCTTCCTTTGACTGGCGTGACTGAAGCATCCTTCCTGCTTTCCAAAACCAGGCAGTGTGTCTCGATGTTGGGATAAGTATTTGACCCTATTCCGTCAGATGCTGCTGGGAGAAATATGGGCCAGAGACAGGAGGGAGTGGAATTAGAAACACAAACGTGAGTTTCCTCCTTTTTGTGAACTCAGCAGTGATGTTAATCAAATACATCCTGCATTTCCCTAGCAGAGAGCCCTGTTTCGCTACCACAAACAGACAGGGCTCCCGTGCCTGACAGGCCACAGGGTTCTGAGAAATGGACTGGAATCTCTTATTTTATATTTCTCCCCCTTTTAGAACATCCATTAGGTGATTCATGCGCATGGTGTTCACAGCCAGTTGACTTGGAGAGCGGAGCCCGGTGAGGTTCTTTGAACACCAGGGTGCAGACGGTAGTGGCATTCATTAATAGATAATCAGTATCTGCTGTTGATCACCTCTTCGGATGGCTTCCAAAACATCTGTTTCTGCCGCGCTCTGATTTAATGCTGTTAGCAGCCGGCAGAAACAGATTTGTCTCATTTCCTTTCTTATTAACCTTCTTAAGCAGCTTCACCCACTGGAACAGGATGCCATGTCGATGGAGGGGGTTCGTGAAAGGGATCGTTCTGGAAACATTGGCGTTAGGATCTTATTGCAATAGGGTTACTAGAACCACCCCTCATGGCAGCCACTGTAGTGCCAAGCCCAGTCTTCAGTTTGCAGCTTCATGTAGGTATGCATGTATGTGTTATGTTGTGAGAGGGTGCACTTTGGTGGTCAATGGCCCTTCCAGCTGCTTGGGCTGTGGTTCAGTGGTGGAGCATCACTCACCTCCTTCCACCAGTAATTAGAATTTGTCCTTAGAATCATAGAGTTGGAAGGGACCTCCAGGGTCCTCTCGTCCAACCCCCTGCACAATGCAGGAAACTCACAAAACACCTCCCCCTACATTCACAGGTTCTTCATTGCTGTCAGCTGGCCATCTAGCCTCTGTTTAAAAACCTCCAGGGAAGGAGAGCCAGTTTGGTGTAGTGGTTAAGTGTGCGGACTCTTATCTGGGAGAACCGGGTTTGATTCCCCACTCCTCCACTTGCACCTGCTGGAATGGCCTTGGGTCAGCCATTGCTCTGGCAGAGGTTGTCCTTGAAAGGGCAGCTGCCGTGAGAGCCCTCTCCAGCCCCACCCAGCTCACAGGGTGTTTGTTGTGGGGGAGGAAGGTAAAGGAGATTGTGAGCCGCTCTGAGACTTTTCGGAGTGGAGGGCGGGATATAAATCCAATATCTTCTTCTTCTTCTTCACCTTCCGAGGAAGCCTGTTCCACTGAGGAATCGCTCTAATGGTCAAGAAGTTCTTCCTAATGTTGAGCCGGAAACTCTTTTGATTTAATTTCAACCCATTGGTTCTGGTCCTACCTTCTGGGGCCACAGAAAACAATTCCACACCATCCTCTAGATAACAGCCCTTCAAGTACTTGAAGATGGGGATCATTTCACCTCTCAGCTGCCTCCTTGCCAGGCTAAGCATGCCCAGCTCCTTCAACTTTTCTTCATAGGACTTGAACTCCACACCCCTCACCATCTTCATTGCCCTCCTCTGGACCCATTCCAACTTGTCTACATCCTTCTTAAAATGTGGTGCCCAAAACTGAACACAATACTCCAGGTGAGGTCTTAGCAGAGCAGAGTAAAGCGATGCCATCACTTCTCAGGTAAGACACTGGAACTCTTTACATTTCCTCCCGCCTTCTGAGAAGGACTTTGCAGCACCATTTGAATCCCCAACCTTCCAGTTGGTTTCCTGGAAAGAATCCATCGCGAGTGACAGAAGTTTCCAGTTTTGCATTAATCCAAGCCTGAAATTAAGGCGCTCTTTCCTTTTCCGCTACATTTCTGCCGGTGCTTGGGAGAGCTAATTAGGAAGGAGCTATAAAAACCCATTTGCGGAGCTTGGCTGGAGGAGCAAAGCAGTAACTTACAGCAGGGCTGCGGGGAGTGTAGCTCTGCAAGCCAACGAGTCTGTTCTTCCCAAAGCGCTGGCGGAAAGACAGAGGAGCTGCCAAAGGCACTTGATGAGCTATGCCGGGAGAGTGCGGGAGGATGAATGGGACGCCTGTCATTTCACCCAGAGCCCCACCACCGAGTGAGAAGCCTCCTCGTGAAGCGCCGCAATCTACTTTGGATCCACGGCATTCCAAAGCCCTAAAAAAGGCCACTGGATGCCTTGTGTAGAGTGCGGAAGCCGAACATTCTATCTAGGCAGCGTTAGAGGCCTAGTCTCTTTGCCAAGCAGTTGCCATAGCCAAAGGGCATGAGGGCACAGGTGCCAAGCAGGAAATGTTATGGCTTGCTGCCGCAGAGGCACAGCAAATAGGTGACGCTAGCAGGTGAAGGAGCCATTGGGCCTCCATGCACTTGGAGAGGGACCAGCTCTTTTGTAGGAGAACATGTGCTGAACGCCTCCTCTTTCGCTGGAAAAAGTACAGAGGAGGGCCGCCAAGATGATTAGGGAGTTGGAGCACCTTCCCTAGGAGGAAAGGCTGAAGAAACGGGGACTTTGCAGCTTAAAAAAGAGATGATTAAAGGAAAGGACACCATAGGGGTTTATAAAATTATGCATGGGTTAGAGAGGGCTGATAGAGCCCCGTGGCGCAGAGTGGTAAAGCTGCAGTACTGCAGTCTGAGCTCTCTGCTCACAACCTGAGTTCGATCCTGGCGGAAGCTGGGTTCAGGTATCTGGCTCAAGGTTGACTCAGCCTTCCATCCTTCTGAGGTCGGTAAGATGAGTACCCAGCTTGCTGGTGGGAAAGTGTAGATGATTGGGGAAGGCAATGGCAAACCACCCCGTAAAAAGTCTGCTGTGAAAACGTCGTGATGCGATGTCACCCCAGAGTCGGAAACGACTGGTGCTTGCACGGGGGACTACCTTTGTTTTTCTAGAGAGGGCTGATGAAGAGAACTTTTTCTCCCTCTCCCAAAATACTGGAACTCGAGGGAATCCAATAAATCTGATGGGCAGTAGGTTCAGGATGGGCAAAAGGAAATAGTGCTTTACGCAGAGAGTGATTAAAATGTGGAGTTCACTGCCAGAGGATGTAGTGATGGCTGCAGGAATAAACAACTTTAAAAATGTCTTGGACAGATTCATAGAGAATGTCTATCTGTGGCTACTCGCCACGGTGACTGAGGGGAATGTCCATATTCAGAGATTCTAATCCTCTGAATCTCAGAGCCAGGAGTCAACATCTTTGGAAGGCCTCTGCTTCTATGCCTCGTTGTTGGCCCTCCAGAGGAACTGGCTGGCCACTGTGTGAAGCAAGATACTGGAGTAGATAGACCACTGGTCTGATCCAGCAGGGCTTTTCTTGTGGTCTAATCAGGGGAAGACTTCGGCCTCTATGCCCTGTTGTTGGCCATCTAGAGGAACTGATTGGCCACGGTAGGATGCTGGAGTAGATGGACTATTGTTGGTCTGATCCGGGAGGACTTTTCTTATGTACCACATCTGATACTCTGCAGCAAATCGTCTGGACTAGGATTATGCTGATTTTCCCCCCCTTTTCATTTGTGGGGAGGGAAATCTGAACAGAATTGGTTTGTAATTTCTCCAGAACTCATTTCTGCTTGGCACCCCATCCAGAAGTGAAATCAAACCCCCAAATAAAGCAGATATTATCAAATGCATGTAACCCGTTCCTCCTTTAAAAGGCTGGCCTAAGCGGTCATAGAGTTGGTTATCCCCCCTTTCCAAACCTGAACTGCTGCTTAAAGAAACAAAGCTTTTCTTGAAAGGCAAGGAGGAACAGGGGTACAGAGTTAAGAGTTTTGAATAAAACACAGTCATCAAGAAAATATATTGAGCAGTCCCAAATCTAGAGGAAGAGACTTTGGGCTCCATCACACACTCTAGGAAGGTCTAGATCAGGGGTGGCTAAGCTTGCTTAATGTAAGAGCCACATAGAATAAACATAAAATGTTTGAGAGCTGCAAGACATGAATGTCAGATGTTTGAGAGCCACAAAGAAGGAAGGATGGGAGGAAGGAAGGCAAACAGATAGTGAAGGTGAGGTGGAAAGAAAGCAACTTTAATTAAATGAATTCTCCAAGTTGCCAGCTTCCTTGGCTAGGAGAAGTGATTTAAAGAGACAAATGCCTTCACTCAACTGGCTGATAGGGGGTGGGAGATTCAAGAGCCACACAATATGTGTGAAAGAGTCACATGTGACTCCTGAGCCACAGTTTGGCCACCCCTGGTCTAGATGCTTGATGAGGATTTTACAGGAAACTTTCCCTCACAGCATCAGAAAGCTCTGTAAAATAAAGCACACACATCAGAAGACACTAGGCTTCCCAATCCCCAGGTCCCAGCGGGGGATCCCCCGTTTTTACAGGCTTCCCCCCCACTCCCCCCGCCAGCTGGCTGATGGGGGAAGCCCCGCCCCCCCACAGTCACCATGTAGTTTTAGAACTCCTGCAGCTCCATTTTTAAAACATGTGCCTTTAAGGCTGAGCAAGAAGCGGGAACAGGAAGGGCTTCATTGGAAAGGGTCAGTAACAGTTTCCATGGAGAACAGCCCCTCCCTTTGTTTTGCTTTCGTTTTCAGATCAAGTAAAGTTCTGCAGGAACAAGACCCTGTAACTATTTGTGTGTGAGAGGGAGGGAGGGGGCAGGGGATTCCCTGGTTTGGAGGCCCTCCCCCCCACTTTAGAAAGGCACTCTATTGTTCCCTATGGAGAACGATTGATCTGTGGGTATTGGGGGCTCTGGGGGGCCTCTGGTTTGAGGTAGAGGCATCTAGTGCCTCTCCCCAAAATACCCCCCAAGTTTCAAAACGATTGGACCAGGGGGTCCAATTCTATGAGCCCCAAAAGATGGTGCTCCTATCCTTCATTATTTCCTATGGAAGAAAGGCATTTAAAAAGGTGTGCTGTCCCTTTAAATGTGATGGCCAGAACTCCCTTGGAGTTCAATTATGCTTGTCACACCCTTGTTCCTGGCTCCACCCCCAATGTCTCCTGGCTCCACCCCCAAAGTCCCCAGATATTTCTTGAATTGGACTTGGCAACCCTAGAAGACACACATCTCCTGCCAACTGCCCTCCTCACAGCTCCACAGCCTGTCTTCATGGGTCTTCTTCAGCTGAAATCCTCCACTTCCTCAGGGGACAAAAAACCCCCCACCCCAGCTCTCTCTTCAACTATTAGTTTTCTCCAACTGCCATCAATCTATGGTTGCCAGGCACTGTTTGGTCACCAGCAGGAGAAGGAAAGGGCAGTGACCAGAGGAATGCTGTAGTGTAGTACATCAGCACAATGTCATTTCCAGGGCTTTTTTTGCAGCAGGAACTCTTTTGCATATTAAACCACACACCCCTAATGTAGCCAATCCTCCAAGCCAATCCTTCTTACAGGGCTTACTTTAAACTCCAGGAGGATTGGCTACATCAGGGGGTGTGGCCTAATATGCAAAGGAGTTCCTGCTACAAAAAAAGCCCTGGTCATTTTGGATGAAAACCCAGAAGTGATATTACCATGTTGATTTGCAAGCCTCCAGGTGATAGCTGATCTCCCGAGATTGCAATGGACCTTCAGGTAACAGAGATAATTTCACCTGTAGAAAATGGCTTCTTTGGAAGATGAAATCCATGGCGATAAACCTCATTAATGTATCTGTCCTCAAACTCCACCCTCCTCAGGCTCCACCCCTCAAAATCCTTAGGTATTTCCCAACCCAGAACTGATAAACCTACTCTCTAGGATTTAATGAAATTCTATGCTTTTGACAACATGGTGGCATCCAGGGCTGGAATTCTAGCAGGAGATCCTTTGCATATTAGGCCACTCCTCCCTGATGTAGCCAGTCTCCCTGAAGCTTACAGTAGGCCCTGTACTAAGAGCCCTGTAAGCTCTTGGAGGATTGGCTACATCAGGGGTGTGTGGCCTAACATGCAAAGGAGCTCCTGCTAGAATTCCACCCCTGGTGGCATCATTCCCGGATTTACACCAGAAGTGCCATTGCCCTGGTCTGTAACAGCTCCCCATCCCCATTCCCTCCCTCACAATATCCCAGTGGAAAAACAACAGGAGGGTGGTAGACTTTTCAAGTTTACAAGCCTGGGTACTCTGAGTTTTCAGGCCCTCCCAGTCAGGAAAACTGCCAGCACAAGCTTTCAGTGTCTTCCACATATATCTTGAGAATTGAACGCTTTATGCATTGCAGGATTGGGTACTTTGTCAGGAGTACGATCAATAGAGCCGTCCTGATTCTAGCTAAACAATAACAGAATGTTCTAGTAGAACTTTGAGTAAAATGGATGAAAACCAAGGCCTAAACTTGACACAATGTGAGAGATTCCTGATTAAGGATCTTATGTGAAGGTTTTTTGGTTTTCCCCCAATTATCCAGCAAGGTGTAGTGGTTAAGAGCAGAGGACTCTAATGTGGCAAAGTGTGTTTGATTCCTCACTCCTCCTCCATGGGAAGACCTTGAGCTGGTCATAGTTCTCTCAGAATTCTTTCAGCCCCACCTGCTTCACAAGGTGACTGTTGTGGGGAGAGGAAAGAAAGGTGATTGTAAGCCTCTTGGAGGCTTGTTAAGTTAGAGAAGACCTACTTGTGTTCTTCTTCTATTAGCAAGCCAATATATCAGCTTTTGAAGACTGGGGAGTAGGCTTCCCAATCCCCGGAGGATCCCCCATTTTTACAGGCTCCCTCCCCTCCCCCCGCCAGCTGGCCTGTCACCATGTAGTTTTAGAGCTCCTGCAGGCCCGTTTTTAAAATATGTGCCTTTAAGGCTGAGCAGGAAGCAGGAAACAGGAAGGGCTTCATGGGAAAGGGTCAGTAACAATTTTGTTGGAGAACGGCCCCTCCCTTTATTTTGCTTTCGATTTCAGATCAAGTAAAGTTCTGCAGGAACAAACCCAGTAAGTATTTGTGTGTGTGAGAGAGGGAGGTTTGGAGGCCCTCCCCCCGCTTTAGAAAGCATGGGGAGGGGAGGGAAATGTCTACTGGGCACTCTATTATTCCCTATGGAGAACGATTCCCATAGGGAATAATGGGGAATTGATCTGCGGGTATTGGGGGCTCTGGGGGGGGGCTATGTTTTGAGGTAGAGGCACCAAATTTTTAGTGTAGCATCTAGTGCCTCTCCCCAAAATACCCCCAAGTTTCAAAACGATTGGACCAGGGGGTCCAATTCTATGAGCCCCAAAAGGTGGTGTTCAGAGGGCCGGCTCCCCCACTATTGGCATTTGCCTAGGATGCCGGCAGGGTGGGGGGCATCAACTTGGCCTTCCCCATGCCCTAGACAAAACCCTACTTTGCTTCTTCTTCCGCCCGCCCCTTCCTCCCCTCAGTAGCTCGCATGCCGACCCTTCCCCTCCTCAGTAGCTCACCCACTGTCCTCTTCCTCCACCCGCCTGGTCCTTCTCCTCCTCAGTAGCTCGCATGCCGACCCTTCTCCTCCTCAGTAGCCTCCCCCCTTTCCCTCCTCAGTAGCTCGCCTGCCGTCCTCTTCCTCCGCCTGCCCCTTCCCCTCCAGTAGCTCACCCCCCAGCCTTCCCCTTTTCAGTAGCTTGCCTGCAGACTGCTTCCTCTGCCCGCCTGGCCCTTCTCCTCCACAGTAGCATACCCACCCCTTCCCCCCCTCAGTAGCTCATCCACTGTCCTCTTCCTCCACCCGCCCCTTCCCCTTTTCAGTAGCTCGCCTGCCATCCTCTTCCTCTGCCCACCTGGCCCTTCTCCTCCTGGGTAGCACACCCACCCCTTCCCCCCCCTCAGTAGCTCACCCACCGTTCTCTTCCTTCACCTGTCGCTTCCCCTTTTCAGTAGCTCACCCACCATCTTCTTCCTCTGCCCGGCCCTTCCCCTCCTCCTTAGCCCCCCCACCCTGCCTCCTGCCTGTGAGCTTCCCAGAGGCCACCTCCCCCAGAGGCCTCTTCCTATCTCTTCTCTATTAAGAGAACACTGTACTATGATGCCCACTGAAGCGGCTAAGGAGGAGGCTGGCGTCACTCCTGTGAGCGTGCTGGAGGGGGCGGAGCACAGCACCACAGAGAAGAGGGGAGGGGGGAGGGAGGCGACCCGGGGGTGCCCATGCAGAGGGGGGTGGCAGGCAGTTGGTCCGCCTGGGGTGCCACGTGCCCCAGGGCCAGGCCTGCCTGTTCACTAGGCGTGAATAGGGAACTAGTTTTCCAATGGTTGCTTTGCCAACCTGTTTGTGTTTGTTTGGCAGGTTGCTTCAAGCTACTTCACTATCTGCCATGCAGTACGGCACTACTGGCTTTTGACACGTGTGTTCTCACGGAGCCCAATAGGATTTTACCCTCTTCCATCTTTGCTGCGCTACTCCTTTACTCATCAGGCTGTTGCTTAAGCAAACAGTTAAATCCGTCACAGATGATATATTAATCACTCGTAAATAAATGCTGTGTTTAAGCAATTGCATTCAGGGTTAATCTAAGAAGGCCTAATGGCTACCAGTCTGTTTGGATTGGCAGCGTTTGCATGCGTGCTTCGTTTTTGATAAAACACAACACAAACCTGTTCAGCAGGCGAGCAGGTCATTTGGTGTTAATTTAAACAGGTCTGGTGATTGGCTTACATCTTATTGACGTGGTCAACCACACTTGGCTTGATGGCTGGAAATCTTTACCATGAAATTTGCAACATACTAATTACCCTTTTAAAAAAATCCATAGGAGATCTTAATCATTAATTGTCAGAACTTGTATCCTTACTGCTGGTTCCCTATAATGTGACCAATGCTGTATTGTACTCTTACTGTGGCTTAGAGCTACTTTGTTACTGAACCAAACTGACTCCATGTTGTAACCCTTGCTTGACCCAAAGTGCTTGAATAGTAATTAACCTTGCCCCACTGGTATCCAAAATATTTGGGGCTGTAGAATGAGTTATGTTATGTCTCTGCACATTCTCACACTGGGACCCTTTGAAGCCGAGCAGCATGGCCTTCGGAGTAGGGAGGCATCCTCTCTACTGATAGTGATGGTGAGAAGACAAATGTGCCTGTAACGGTGTGAATTGTGGCTTTGTGAGATGTTTGCTTTACGTGTATAAAATTGTGCTGGTGCTGGCTCTCGCCATCACTGTTATCTTGCCTTTTCCAGTGCTTAGTTCTCTTCAATAAAATCCTAACTTTGTAACCAAGTATGGGATCCGTTTGAAGTTCTTAAGTTCTGACATTATAACAGTGATCCCATTGTTCGTGGCTTATCTGTACTGGAGGCTTGGCCTGATGGCGGCAAAAGTGCCAGACGACGGAGAGCCCACCACCCCAACAGAGGACCCGCCGCTCGACCCAAAAGTGACGGGGGTTCGGCGCAAAATTAAGGTCCCAGCGCCTTTCTCGGTCGACGCCGCGTTCCCCGCCCCGCGAACCTGGAGCCCGCGGAAGTCCACGGCAGCAATCGACGCCGCGGAGCAACGGTACCGAAGCATGTTGGGCGAAGGGGGAGCCGGAGACGGCGACGACGACCAGGCGGAGGGCCCGGAGCCCCGAGGGGGAGACGACCAGATCCGGACCCTCCGCAACGACTTATTCGACTGGGTGCGGGAGATCCACGACGACGTGCATCGATCCCGCGTGACGATGGCCGAGGAGTTGCAGCAGAACCTGGGCGCGATTTACGACCAGCTCCGCACTTTGCAAACTGCGGTCCTGGGAGTCCCGATTGGGGGGCTACCACTGGGGCAACCGCCCGTAGCCCCGCCGGCCCCAGCCCCGCAGGCTCCGGCCGCCCCGGCCGCACCGGCTCTGGCCGCCCCGGCGCCGCCGGCTCCGCCTGCCCCGGCACCACCAGCTCCGCTGGCCCCGGCTGCCCCGGCGCCACCGGCTCTGCCCGTTCCGGGGCCCCCGGCGCCACCCGCCCCGATCCTGCCGGCTCTACCGGGCCCAGCGCCGCCGCCGGGGGCGCCGCGAGCCCCGGGGGGGGCCGAGGGTCGAGGAAGGGAGTTGAAGATTACTTTCGATGGGAATCCGGAGGACGTGGAGTATTTTACCATACAGTGCGACACGTTCTTCACCCACTGGGGTGCAGATTACCCGACCGAAGCCAGCCGAGTGTACCACATCGCGTCCCGACTGAGAGGTGCGGCCCGCAAGTGGTACGTGGGGCTTTTCATGGGGAGAAAGCCCGAACTAGCTACCGTGGCGGGGTTCCTGCACGCGATGCTCCGCCAGTATGGCGATCCTCTACGGGAGGAGAAGGCTGTCGCCGCCCTTCAGCACATAGAGCAAGGCAACCGCTCCACCCGCGAGTATGCCACCGAATTCCTGGGGTACTGCGCAGCAGCGAGGGGATGGAACGAGGTCATGAAATATACCGCGTTCATCAATGGTCTGAACCCGAACATCCTCGACCGCTGCTACAGTCAAGGGAGGCCCGACACGTTGGTCGGATGGATCCAACTGGCCGGAGAAGTGGAGACCAACCTCCAACACGTGGGGATGCGACGACAGCAGCTGGCGAAGAAGGGGGCCAAACACACCCCGACTAAATCCGAAGGGAGGAAGACCCCGGCGACCTCCACCCCGTCTCCCGCCCGCAAGTGCTTCCAATGTGGAGACCCAAATCATCTCGCTGCCAACTGCCCAGTGAAAGCGGGTTCCACCCCACCCACAGCGAAGCAAACCACCCCGGGGCCGAAAAAGAAAAAGAGCAGCCGCTCGAAGGAGCCCAGCCGGGGCTCCGTCGCCACTTCCTTGGCGACTGACGAGGATTTTACCACCGACTTGGCGACAGTGGAAGAATCGACCGAGGAGTCGGACGACACCGAGTCGGCGGGAAACGACAGCGACCTGCTTTAATGGGTGCCGCAAAGCAGGTCCAACAACAGCCGGCACTCCTCACGGTGAGAGCAACAGGGGGTTTACTATTTATGGCCGTTACCCTCCTTAACCCGAACCTAAAGAGATTCATGCACGCCCGAGCGCTGATCGACTCAGGGTGTAACAGGGACCTGATCACCCCCCGCCTAGTTGAGGCGTTGGGATTAGCCACCTCACCCCTGCCACAACCGATGCAGTTCCAGCAGATGGACGGGGGGCCCATGAGGGGGGAACCATGTACTTTAGAGACTCAGGCGGTCCCGGTGGGAACCGAGGAGCATTGGGGGATTGAGACTTTCGTAATTGCCCCCTCTTGCTCTTTCGATGTGGTGGTAGGCTCGGCTTGGCTCGCCCGCCACCAACCAGACATAAGGTGGGAGGAACAAATCGTCCGGTTCCCGGATTGGAGGTGTGAGCACCACCACTGGCGCCCCGAATGGGGGCCGCATGCCCCCCCCCCCAAACATGCGGGCTTGCCTCACACTCGAGGAAGTCGCCTCAATCCCCAAGGAGTACCGGGATCTAAGACTAGCGTTTAGCGAGAAGGAAGCAGACGAGCTACCGCCCCACCGCCCTACGGACTGTGCCATTGAGCTGATCCCAGGGCAACAGCTTCTCAAGGCGAAACTGTACTCCATGGGTTGGGCGGAGAAAGCTGAACTCCGAAAGTTTTTGGACAAGAATCTTAAGCGCGGCTTCATACGACCGGCCACTGCCCCCCATGCCGCCCCCGTCCTCTTCCGAAAGAAAAAGGACGGGTCTCTTAGGCTTTGCACAGATTTTCGTGCGATAAACGGGATTTCCATGTCCAACGCCTACCCGATCCCGTTGATAAAGGATTTGTTGAACACCGTAGCAAAGGGAAAAGTATTTACAAAGCTTGATCTCCGAGACGCGTACTTCCGCATCCGCATCAAAGAGGGGGACGAGTGGAAGACAGCGTTCAACACCCCCCTGGGACAGTTTGAGTACCTAGTCATGCCCTTCGGACTGCAAGGAGCCCCTGGTGTATTCATGAACTTTATCAATGAAGTGCTACGGGACTTCCTGTTTAAGAAGGTGGTGGTGTACCTTGATGACATCATTATCTATTCACAAGATCTAAAGTCTCATGTGCCCCTAGTCCGAAAAGTGTTGAGCACCCTTTGCAAACACAAACTGTATGCCAAATTGTCGAAATGCGAGTTTCACAAGACCGAACTGGACTATTTGGGTTTCCGGGTGTCGGGGGAGGGATTGGCTATGGACCCCGCAAAGGTCCAAGCGGTACTAGACTGGGAGCCCCCTCGAACCCGCAAACAATTACGAAGTTTTATCGGGTTCGCTAACTTTTACCGCGACTTCATTAAGGGGTTCGCTACAGTCATGCTCCCCCTCACGGAACTCCTCAAAACCAAAGGGAAGGGTGACGAGGCGAAAAAGCCAGGCGCGCGCCTAACGTGGACGCCTGACTGCCAAAAAGCTTTCACTGAACTGAAACGCCTCTTCACCTCCGAACCCGTGTTGGCTCATCCCGATGAACGGAAACCCTTCGTGGTCCAATGCGACGCCTCCGACGCCGCAGTGGGAGCCATATTAATGCAGAGAGGGGAAAATGGGGTGCTCCGACCATGTGCCTATATCTCAAGGAAATTTTCCAACGAACAAAGAAATTGGTCGGTCTGGGACAAGGAGGCGTTTGCAGTCATGTTTGCCCTAAAAACCTGGCGCTCCTGGCTTGAGGGAGCGAGAGTGCCCTTTGAAATCTGGACCGATCATAAAAACCTTGAAGCCCTCACCGGGCGCCGCAAAATGACTGCAAAACAAATCCGGTGGGCAGGTTTCTTTGCTAAATTTGACTTTGTGCTGAAACACATCCCAGGCTCAAAGAACTTTTTAGCAGACGCCCTCTCTCGCATGCCACAACACGACAGTCTCCGGGAGGAGGTAGTGGACTCGTTAATTTCCCCCTCAGCCATCTCGGGGGGGGTCACTACCCGCTCCGGCAAGCAGACCAGCCCTCCGGATTCAGATCTGCTGCCTCGATTCCTCTCAGAATATAACCAGGAGGCCGATCGCCCACCTAACTTGGTTAAAGCCGAAAATGGGCTCTGGCTGCACAATGAAAAAATCTATGTGCCCACTCCCCTCAGAAAAGAAGTCTTGGAGCGCTGCCACTCAAGTCGCCTGGCCGGCCACTTTGGCTATGTCAAAACCCTCAACTTACTCACCCGCCAGTTCTGGTGGCCAAAAATTAAAAAAGATGTGTCGGAGTTTGTTCTTTCATGTCCCACCTGCCTCATGGCAAAACGAAGGGGGGGTAAACCCCCGGGCCACCTGGTTCCCCTCCCTACAGCCACCCGACCTTGGTCGGTAGTCTCCATGGATTTCATTGTCGAACTCCCACCTTCACAGGGCAAAACAGTCATCCTGGTCGTAGTCGACACATTTTCAAAGCAAGCCCACTTCGTCCCGTGCAAAAAGCTACCCACGGCCAAAAAACTCGCCCAGCTCTTTTTCACCCACATTGTACGCCTACACTCGTTCCCAGACAAGGTCATTAGCGACCGCGGAACGCAGTTCGTTGCCAACTTCTGGCGGGAGTTCTGCAAACTCGCTGGCATCGAGCAAGGACTAAGCTCTGCCTACCACCCCCAGTCGGACGGACAGACGGAGAGGGTTAATGGTCTTCTGGAACAGTACCTCCGCTGCTTCATTAATTTCCAACAGTCCAACTGGGTGGATCTCCTCCCTTTTGCAGAATATGGCTACAACAATAGCCTCCATAGCTCGACCAAAACCTCCCCTTTTCAAATTATCAATGGTTACGAGGGCAAGCCGTTTCCCACACTCGCCCTCCCCGCCAGCCCGTCCGAACCCACATCCTGTCAACAATGGTGGGAGGGCCTCCGTGAAGGCTGGAAGGGTATTCAGGAAAACCTGGAGGAAGCGAAAAAAGCCTACAAAAAGCAGTTTGACAAAAAACACTCCCCAGAGTGGGACCTAAAGGTGGGGGATACAGTTTTCCTGTCGACAAAAAACCTTCCCCTTCCCCAGCCCTGTCGTAAACTCGCACTGAAGTTCCTTGGGCCTTTCAAAATAAAAAGGGTAATAAACAAAGTAACGGTGGAACTCGAACTTCCCAAATCTCTAAGTAAGATCCATCCTGTTTTTCATTGCAGCTTGCTTCGGAAAGACCCTGGTGCTACGTCCTTCCATCCCAGGGCCCCACCGCCCCCTCCGACGACAGTGAGGGGTCAGAGTCACCATGAAGTCCAGGAGATCCTGGACTCCAAAGTCAAAAGGGGGAAACTGTATTATTTGATCAGGTGGAAACACTTCCCCCCGAGCTGTGACGAGTGGGTCGAATCTCAGAACGTAGCCGCTCCGCAACTGCTGAAAAAGTTTCACCTACTGTACCCGCACAAGCCCAAGGCTGGCCCCGCGGGAGGGGGCGCTTAGGGGGGGCAGTATGTCAGAACTTGTATCCTTACTGCTGGTTCCCTATAATGTGACCAATGCTGTATTGTACTCTTACTGTGGCTTAGAGCTACTTTGTTACTGAACCAAACTGACTCCATGTTGTAACCCTTGCTTGACCCAAAGTGCTTGAATAGTAATTAACCTTGCCCCACTGGTATCCAAAATATTTGGGGCTGTAGAATGAGTTATGTTATGTCTCTGCACATTCTCACACTGGGACCCTTTGAAGCCGAGCAGCATGGCCTTCGGAGTAGGGAGGCATCCTCTCTACTGATAGTGATGGTGAGAAGACAGATGTGCCTGTAACGGTGTGAATTGTGGCTTTGTGAGATGTTTGCTTTACGTGTATAAAATTGTGCTGGTGCTGGCTCTCGCCATCACTGTTATCTTGCCTTTTCCAGTGCTTAGTTCTCTTCAATAAAATCCTAACTTTGTAACCAAGTATGGGATCCGTTTGAAGTTCTTAAGTTCTGACAGTTGTGTGTGACACCTAGTTTGATTTGCACTCCAGCCTCCAGAGCTGTATTTGCATGTACACTGTGATTGGAGTTAATTATCTTCCTGTCTTTCTTGTGAATGTCCAAAGGCAGTTCGCTAGCTAGGTGCTCTTGGGAATAGGCAGGACCGGATCTACAAGTTTTTTTGAGGAGGGGCAACATTAAAAAATGACACCCCCTTATGGGCCCATAGAATCGAATAGACCCCATACCCAATTTGGTGCCCCCCTTCTGTTGGCACCCGGGGCAAGCACCCCCCTAGATCCGGCCCTGAGAATAGGATACGGGACAAGAAGAGTTTTGATGTAATCCAATCATGACCGGCCCTCTCACTAGGCAAACTAGGCATTTGCCTAGGGTGTTGGGCTGGGGAGGGTGCCAAATTGGGCCCTCCCAGCCCGGTGCCATAGGCAAATGCCCAAATTTTGCTGCCTAGCCAGTGCACAGTCTCTTTATCGCTCTCTGAGCGTGAGGACACTCAGGGAGCAATAAAGGGACTGCATGCTGGCAAGGAAACCTCCCCTCCTCTCTCTGATGATTGGAATCATCAGAGAGGAATGGAGAGGGCTTCTGGCCAGCGTGCAGTTTCTGTATCAGTGGCAGGGGGGGGGCAGCCCAGGAGGCGGTGCCATGAAGGGGGCGGTGGCTGGCAAGTCGGCCTGGAATGCCGCACAACCTAGGACCCGTCCTGGATCCAATCAGCCAGTTCTTTTCTGGAGTGTATAAGGCAACTGGGAAAAGACAAAGAGAATTTTTTCATGGGCCAAGAGTTGAGATCATTTCTTATCCTTGTTGACAATGGCCATTTTTTGTTTTTTCTTTCCCTTGAACAACTTGCATCTGTGATTCTTTGATGTGATGCCACTTTCTGTTTCCTCGTACTGAATGATCCCCATAATAGTTGTGCAAGGGGACACTTTGCATGCAACTCTGCCGTAATCCAGGGATGTCAATTGGTCATTCCTGATCTAAACTATCATCCACACTGCATTCCCACTCCAATTGTGATTAAAGCTTGACTTTGAATGGGATGCTTGGTTGTGCAAATACAACCATGTCTGACTCTGCTTAGCTTCTGATGTCCCTGGCACCTCCAGCTTAAAGGACCAAGTAGAAATGGTCATGTGAAGGTCTTGTCCCTGGCACATCCAGCTAAAAGGACCAAGTAGCATTAGCACTGGCCCTGCTGATATCTGACAAGATCACGCTAGCTTGGGCTCTCTGGGCGCAGGCAGATGTAGTCTTAATCCTTGAATATCTGCTGGTTTTCACCCAGAATGAACCCTGTTGTCAAAGGGTGTTCTGGTGAAAACTTGCGCCTCTCGTTCTGTTCTGACACAGCGCAGTGTGATTGACAAGTTTCTGTGCGTCTCTGAAATGAGGAACACACGCTGTCAGATTGATTGCAGCATTGTCAGAGTGGAAGGTTGTCGAGGCTAAGAGGCACCTTCCGGGAAGTGTTCCATTACAGTACCTAAGAAGAGTCCAGCTTTGTGCCAGCATTCGTGACTCTGCCTGCTGCATCAAAGTCCCAGGTTCAGTTTCCAATATCTCGCATTTTAAAAAGGATCAGGTAGTAGGCTAATAAGAGCCCTGTGGCGCAGAGTGGTAAAGCTGCAGTACTGCAGTCTGAGCTCCCTGCTCACGACCTGAGTTTGATACCGGTGGAAGCTGGTTTCAAGTAGCCGGCTCTGGTTGACTCAGCCTTCCATCCTTCTGAGGTTGGTAAAATGAGTACCCAGTTTGCTGGGAGGAAAGTGTAGATGACTGAGGAAGGCAATGGCAAACCACCCTGTAAAAAGTCTGCCGTGAAAACGTTGTGAAAGCAACATCACACCAGAGTTGGAAACGACTAGTGCTTGCACAGGGGACTGCCTTTACCTTTACTACCTTTTTAGTAGGCTAATGCCAAAGTCCTCTATTTTGAGATCCTGGAGAGCCTCTAACTGTGATGACAGACCAGCTGCTGGAATGGTAACATAGTTCACCTGGATTTTGGTCCAGTAAACTCACACAAAAAGTATATAAAAAGAGAAGTTTATTAAAACAAAATCCAAATAGGTTATCAAAAGACCAGATTATACAAGTCAGCAGGGAGAATACACAGAAAAGGGTGATTCACTGCCGCAGGAGGTGGTGGCAGCTACAAGCATAGTCAGCTTCAAGAAGGGATTGAATAAGCATATGGAGCAGAGGTCCATCAGTGGCTATTAGCCACAGCGTATTGTTGGAACTCTCTGTCTGGGGCAGTGATGTTCTGTATTCTTGGTGCTTGGGGGGGGGGGCACAGTGGGAGGGCTTCTAGTGTCCTGGCCCCACTGGTGGACCTTTTGATGGCACTTGGTTTTTTTGACCACTTTGTGACAGAGTGTTGGACAGGATGAGCCATTTATGTTCTTAAAACAATAAAATTAAAGTCACTGTCTACTTCATTTTACAAGGTTATGTACAACTTGGAATTTTCAATAAACTTACCATTTAATTTTTTTTTTTTTTTAAGTAACTGTCTACTTATAATAGCCCTACTTTGCTTCGTGGTTGAGGCTTGGAATCTTTGGACTGGGGCGTAACTCTTGTAGAATCTCTGGCAACATGGAGGGAGGCAGAAAAAGTAGAGAGCTAACTACACGACTGTGTAGTTATGGCTATGAGGAACACCAGCCATGATGCAATAACCTCCCTTGGCCAATCACCGGCTGTCTCCAAAGTATGAGCGATTGATTTCTCTCAACCATGTTTCTCAGCTGTAATGTGTTAACTGATTAGGCCACCCTGAAAGAACCACCTTGAAGAGAAACTGGTCTGTGGAAGAAAAAAAAATTCACAGCGGGAGAACTCTGTCAAAGATGGACACTGTCTTGACACTGCCAGTCAGAGCAGACATACATTGACATATCAATGGTCTGGCTCCATATTACGCAGTTTCATGGGTAGATTTCACAATGTGGTGGGGCTGAGGCTCAATAGTAGATCTTCCAGGCGATCAGAAGGTCTCATAAGAACATAAGAGAAGCCATGTTGGATCAGGCCAATGGCCCATCCAGTCCAACACTCTGTGTCACACAGTGGCCAAAAATATTATCCATATTTTTATCTAACATCCACTTGAAGCTGGCTATGCTCGTAGCCGCCACCATCTCCTGTGGCAGTGAATTCCACATGTTAATCACCCTTTGGGTGAAGAAGTACTTCCTTTTATCCGTTTTAACCTGGCTGCTCAGCAATTTCATCGAATGCCCACGAGTTCTTGTATTGTGAGAAAGGGAGAAAAGTACTTCTTTCTCTACTTACTCCATCCCATGCATAATCTTGTAAACCTCTACCATGTCACCCCGCAGTTGACGTTTCTCCAAGCTGAAGAGCCCCAAGCGTTTCAACCTTTCTTCATAGGGAAAGTGTTCCAACCCTTTAATCATTCTAGTTGCCCTTTTCTGGACTTTTCTGAACTTCTCAGGTTCAATTCCTGGCATCTCCATTTGAAAGGATCAAGTAGCAGATGATGAGAATGACTAATGCCTGAACCATAGCTACCAGTCAAGAGTAGGCAATACCAGGGCTTTCTTTTGTAGCAGGAACTCCTTTGCATATTAGACCACACAGCCCTGATGTAGCCAGTCCTCCTGGAGCTTACAGTAGGCCCTGTACTAAGAGCCCTGTAAGCTCCAGGAGGATTGGCTACATCAGGGGTGTGTGGCCTAATATGCAAAGGAGTTCCTGCTACAAAAAAAGCCCTGGACAGTACTGACCTTGAAAGGCAAGTAGTCTGGCTCGTTATAAGGCATGTTCATGAGAAGAGACTGATGTTACCTTTTATCCGTTATATAGAAGGGCTATCACAAGTTATATAGAGGGATGATATCAGCAGCTTGAAATGTTGAATGCTGAAGGACCTTTTAGTCCTCACGGCTTGTAACTGAGACTTATTCTATGTTGATGGAGTTTGAGAGTAAAGTTTTAGTATCAAAAAATAAATGAGAGCAGGGTTTATTGGTGAAATGCTTGGCGTCCCAGTGGGAATACTTCTCAAAAATACCGCACGGGATGTTATCAGACGCGGCTCTAAGGAAAACTTTTAAAAATCTGTTTTATAGAAGGTTTTATACATCTAGGAAATTGCAAAGGGTATTCGGGACCAAGGACAATCCGTGATGGCGTTGTAGAAAGGCTTCTTGTGTCGTGGCAACGCACAGGGATATAAATCCACCGGAGGAACATACCCCGGCTTATAATAATATCCATTTTAGGCTATCAGATTCTTTTAAATCAGTTATTATATCTTCATGGATATGTGAGAGTCGCTGTCGAGACAAACCAAGCACTTTTGGTGATTAATACGTGGATGCCGGCAAAGGTCTCGGTCACCTCTTTTTGGAAGAAAGATTGCTTATCCTGAGCACAGGCGTGGAAACTAAAAGACATGGTGTGTTGTGCTGATGAATAAGCTGGCTGAGTAGACTTTTTCTCCCCCCGGAATAGGAAGGTCAACGCAAGTATTAGTGGAGATACAATGACAACCCTTTATTGAAGCAGAAACAGCAGTCCTGTGAATCCACTGGGCTTTGCTTTTTGCTTACATGGTACCCCATAGGTAGTGTTGCCAACCTCCAGGCGGTAGGCAAAACCAGAAACCATAATGTACTGATTAGTAACAACTGAAATAAACCACTGTGTTACTTATATATTGCAAATAATTGCTCCACAGACATTTCTTATATTCCATAAGCCAGTTTGGTGTAGAGATCCAGTTTGGTGTAGTAGTTAAATGTGTGGACTCTTATCTGGGAGAACCGAGTTTGATTCGCCACTCCTCCACTTGCAGCTGCTGGAATGGCCTTGGGTCAGCCATAGCTCTCTTATCTGGGAGAACCGGGTTTGATTCTCCACTCCTCCACTTGCAGCTGCTGGAATGGCCTTGCATCAGCCATAGCTATCACAGGAGTTGTCCTTGAAAGGGCAGCTGCTGTGAGAGCTCTCTCAGCCCCACCTACCTCACAGGGTGTCTGTTGTGGGGGAAGAAGATAAAGGAGATTGTAAGCCACTCCGAGTCTGATTCAGAGAGAAGGGTGGGGTATAAATCTGCAATTCTTCTTTTATTTATGTATTCTTCACCAAAATTCTTACAAATGTCCATGAATTACAGTACAACTCAAAATACAAATTAATTTCCAATTGCTGTACTGGTACCAAAGTCCACTGTCTGTATCCTTTCATTGATAAAGGTGAGCAGTACCGATAAATGTGCTATTTCTTGCTTGGGTAGCAGTCCGAAATCCAACAGGTGCAGCGTGTTCTACTTACCCAAGCAAGAAGTAGCACATGAGGCACCAAATTTTCAGTATAGTATCTAGTGCATCTCTCCAAAGGACTCCTTAAGTTTCAAAACGATTGGACCAGAGGGTCCAATTCCATGAGCCCCAAAAGAAGGTGCCCCTATCCTTCATTATTTCCTATGGAAGGAAGACATTTAAAAAGCTGTGCTGTCCCTTTAAATGTGATGGCCAGAACTCCCTTGGAGTTCAATTATGCTTGTCACACCCTTCTTCCTGGCTCTGCCCCCAATGTCTCCTGGCTCCACCCCCAAAGTCTAAGGAGAGTGGAGAGCCAGCCAGCCACCAGGGGCTTTGCCACACCCCCAGCAAGCCTCATTAACCCCTGGAGAAGCCTGCACCACCCTTTCTCCACTTCTTATGTGAATTTGGGCAGCGGGTGACTTGCTGGCCTTTTGACTTGGGGGGCGGCCCAGGAGAGCTCCAGGCACGCGAGGCCTGTTGGGCTGACTGGATCTCTAGCCAGCTTAAGCAGGCAGGCCTCACTCGCCCAGAGTTCTCCTTTCTTGCATCGGGTTGCTTTTGGCTGGTGGGGTGGTGGCAGCATATGCTAATGAGTTATGCTAATGAGCTCCACCACCTATTCTTCTACAAAACGACCCCTGCTGCACATAATCTACTTTCTGCTTCCATCGTAGCCAGAGAACTTGATGCAAAAACAGAAAGGAAGACAGGTCTGTGAAGTGGGGGGCTAATGCACAAAACAGAGGCAGTTTCCCATCAGCGAGAGCTCCCCCCACCCCATGCTTTGGCCTTGACTCCCCCTACGGTGTGCGTTCAGGGCTGGCTGCTGTTTTACCGAACCCATTTATCTTCGCAGCTGATTTTGGAAGCTGGGTTTTAGGCCAGCCACTGCTGCTTTCTCCGCTGCATCCCCATAAATAATGTCATTAAAAATAGGATTATCACTCCCCAGACATCTCTGCCTTAGTCTGAAACAGAACAAAAAAAGGAAGCCTTGACTGAATTTTCCAAGCAGCTTGCTGGATTTATGACCCTCCTATGGATGCCGCTGTGCAATCAGAAACACTCCATTGTTTTCGAGATGCACTAAGAATAGGACTCAGGCATCCATTCCATCTCAATTTTTATGGCACACTTTTTCCTCCACCTTCCAATAACCTTTTCTTTGCCAGGACGAGATTTCGAACCCTGTCCCGGTTGCTTCGTTGTCTGTGGGCCACCTATGTGACTTTTTGAGCAGAGACCATTTATCTGAGCAGGGTGGCGAGATATAATCCCGACTTTGGAGGTCAGAATTTGCTCTAAGTGAATCATTTGCAAGATCCCAGCTGCTTCCCTTTCAGTGTTTCCACTAAACAAACTCATTTTGTTGCTGTTGTTTGTTCTCCGATGCAGCCTTCCCTGTTGTAGTCATAAATGATGGGTGATTGGAGGGCAATAGCTGAATATTTTACTAGCCTGGAGTGCTGACAAATATTTGGGACATGTTTGGGAATTAATCGGATGCATATGAGATCGTGGAATATGAACTAATTATTTTTTTAAAGTATTTTTGTGTGCATATGAGCATGTCGGTGTGCATGTGTGAGTATGTGTGTGGGTGCACCTAGAAGTCATGGCAACATCTGATGACTGACCCCTTCTGGGGGCCTAGAGGCTGTTCAGGGAGGTGGCTGAATAAAGCCTGCCCCTGCCTCCCGACTGCTGGTATTCCAAGGAGGTCTGCCATCCAAGTACTTGCCAAAGTCAACCCTGCTTAGCTTCCGAGATCTGATGAGATTGGCCTTGCCTGGCCTATCCAGGTGAGGGCGTGAACTAATTTGTATTTCAAGGAGTTCAGTATTCTCAGTATGTCTGTATTTAAAAGTAAAGGTAGTCCCCTGTGCAAGCACCAGTCATTTTCGACTCTGGGGTGACATTACTTTCACAGTGTTTTCACGGCAGACTTTTCATGGGGTGGTTTGCCATTGCCTTCCCCACTCATCTACGCTTTCCCCCCAGCAAGCTGGGTACTCATTTTACTGACCTCGGAAGGATGGAAGGCTGAGTCGACCTGGAGCCGGCTACCTGAACCAGCTTCTGTGGAGATCGAACTCAGGTCGTGAGCAAAGGGCTCCAACTGCAGTACTGCAGCTTTGCCGCTCTGCGCCATGGGGCTCAAGTTTTGCCTGTAAATGTCTGTATTTACAAAGTTAATAAAGTATGAATTCTTGTCTCAGCCACTTTATGCCTTAGTCCACGGGTTCTTTGTACAGAGACTTCCATGCACACAGTTCCAGAATTTATTGGTGGTGTTAAGTGATGTTGAGTTGCACTGAGTCTGTAGGGCAGGAGTCTGAAACACAGTGCCTTCAATGTTTATTTATTTATTTATTTATATTTATTTATTTATATTTCGATTTATATCCCGCCCTTCCCACCGAAGTGGCTCAGGGCGGCTCACAACATATGAACTTACATAAGTTTGGCTTAAA
This sequence comes from Heteronotia binoei, assembly GCF_032191835.1. Lineage (NCBI taxonomy): Eukaryota > Metazoa > Chordata > Lepidosauria > Squamata > Gekkonidae > Heteronotia > Heteronotia binoei. Next base: position 22,111,120 of record NC_083229.1, on the reverse strand, counting down.
AACAATTACATAATAACAGTTAAAACAATAAATTAATAAAACATAGAACATAATGTTCCCTCTAAGCCAGTAGCTCCCAACCTTTTTGGCACCAGGGACCAACTCCAGGGCCGGCCCACCCATCGGGGCCCCAGGACAGGCAGTGTGGGAGCACCGGATTTTTTTTGTAGCAGGAACTCCTTTGCATATCAGGCCACACACCTCTAATGTAGCCAGTCCTCTTAGAGCTTACAGTAGGCCCTGTAAGAAGAGCCCTGTAAGCCCTGTAAGAGAGCCAGTTTGGTGTAGTGGTTAAGTGTGTGGACTCCCATCTGGGAGAACCTGGTTTGATTCCCCACTCCTCCACTTATAACTGCTGGAATGGCCTTGGGTCAGCCATAGTTATCACAGGAGTTGTCCTTGAAAGGGTAGCTGCTGTGAGAGCCCTCTCACCCCACCCACCTCACAGGGTGTCTGTTGTGGGCGGGGGAGGGGAAGGTAAAGGAGATTGTAAGCTGCTCTGAGTCTCTGATTCAGAGAGAAGAGTGGGGTATAAATCTGCAATCTTCTTCTTGGAGGATTCGCTACATCATGGGAGTGTGGCCTAATATGCAAATTAGTTCCTGCTACCAAAAAAGCCCTGCTTTTCTCCTTCTTTTGGACCCTCAAATGAAAGTAGTTAGAATTCTTTCCCACCCCCCAAAAGCTGAGTGTACAGATGAGGAGAACTAAAGCCTGTTTCTCTTAAATAATCTTACTTTACTATATTTCAGAGATTCAAACATTGCGCTCCCAGCCTGGATGTCTTTGGGTTATCAAATAGGCTCTGAAGAGAAGATAAAAGTCTGAGACAGGGAGACAAAACAGTAGCTTAGCTCACATGCGTGCTCCAGTTTTGCTTAAAGACACACACACACCAAAGCAGTACCTGTGAATGATGCCTCCTAGATATCTGATTTTATATAGAATAAAGCTGTCAACGAGATCTTGTATCGCTGGCTTTTTCTTCCACAGAGATGATTGGATCCTTCATCATCCATGATCTCTCTTGCAGCATCCCCAAGTTTGTGTTTGTGCCTTCTGTTGAAGGGGAGGGGAGAAGAAAGACTTCTACCGCTATCTTTATGATAAAAGCTTTCCCTGAAAGGGAAAAGTGGGCGGGAGCGCTGCGGATTCGATAGAAGAAGAAGACTGTAGATTTATACCCCGCCCTTCTCTCTGAATCAGAGTCTCGGAGCGGCTTACAATCTCCTTTAACATCTTCCCCCACAACAGGCACCTTGTGAGGTGAGTGGAGCTGAGAGAGCTCTTACAGCAGCTGCCCTTCCAAGGACTGACCCAAGGCCATTCCAGCAGCTGCAAGCGGAGGAGCGGGGAATCAAACCCAGTTCTCCCAGATAAGAGTCCGCGCACTTAACCATTATACCAAACTGCCCCCCAGCACACCCTATTGGCTAAAGCCTTGCCTTTATCTTTGTCCTAGTCTATGGGACATGTAGGGTGATAACTGACGGGAAGTTTGGGGTGGTTGGGAGGCATTTGGAATTGGTCTGGCTCAAAAAGAGCCATTCGGAAGCCTTCATTTCCTCCCCAGCAAAGTACCTGCATCCCATCTTCCAGGCGGCCGAGCGCCTTCAGACGCAGAGGCGCCTCAGAAGCCAGACCGCTTTTTCTTTCCCCAACAAGTTAAGCGCTCAACTGTTCCCAACAGTTTATAAGGGGGGAAAAGGTGGAAGCAGCTTTGGGCGGTTTGGCACTTTCACACAGTCAAGTCGCCTCACATCCACCCTGCCGCTTCCAGACACAGATTGGGCGACTGGCTGTTGTCTCAGAAATTTGCTACCACTTCAGAAGTGGTAGGTTTTTGAGCCAGCCTGCAGAGGCCGGAGGACGGGGTGAGTACGGTACGGGGACAGGCGGCAGACGTTTGTGTGTGGAAGGATTTTTTGGCTCGATTTCAGAGCCGTCTCTGAGTTGGCTCAAAGTGCCAGTCTGTAATCATCCGTAGAGTGCCTGGTGGCAGGAAAGGAAGGGTGAGGGCATAAAACATGGACCTCTGTCTCTATTGTCCCATCAATATCTGCCAGCCAGTAAGTAAATACAAAATGTTGTCTTTGTCCTTTGCAATGAGACAGATGAGACAGATCCAAGGAAAGCTCAGCTTTAGCCTGCCTCTACTCCTTTAGACTGCCCTGCCTGACAGTGTAAGCAAGGAAAACTTTTGCCCCCTTCTGAGCAGGTGCAATATGGAGAAAAGAGATTGCTAAGCATGTTCAGGATTGTCCCCCCCCCCACCCCAACAAAAAAATCTGCTTCAGACTACTAAACACCCGCTTGGCTTTTGGTCAAAAAGCCAATGACAGCTATAAAGTGCCACCCTGTGAAATTTCAGGTACACATCACCAGGGGTCATTTTATAGAAAAATAGGTGGAGGAGCTCATTAGCATAATTCATTAGCATATGCCACCCCCCCCCCAGCCAAAAGCAACCCAATGCAAGAAAGAAGAGCCCTGGGCGAGTGAGGCCTGCTTGGGCTGGCTAGAGATCCAGCCAGTCCAAGCAGGCCTCGCTCTCCTGGGACTCTCCTGGGTGTGCCCCCCCAGTCAGGAACTAATGAGGGCTGCTGGGTGTGTGGCAAAACTGGCTGCCCGCTCTCTTAATCCAGGGATTGTTACACAGCTGCACCTGCTATTCAATGGACAAGGTAAGTGGGGAGGAAGAAGGGAAACTGTCAGAAAGGTTCAGGAGCTGTGCTCCTGAGAGCTCCTGCTGAACCTGAGGCCTGTGTATAAGAACATAAGAGAAGCCATGTTGGATCAGGCCAATGGTTCATCCAGTCCAACATTCTGTGTCACACAGTGGCCAAAAAAAACCCAGGTGCCATCAGGAGGTCCACCAGTGGGGCCAGGAAACTCTTCCCTGGAAACTCTTTCTGGATTTCCAAGTTTTTTTCATTCCCTCCCCTTCGTCTTGTCCCCCCACCCCCTTTCGCTCTTTGCAGGGCTTGTTCAAAGGAGCTGGGAAGCTGCTGAAACCCTGCACTGTGATGATCACATATGGGGTAGGTCATCAGCGGGGGAACATGTGCAGTTGTGAGAATCTGAGCTTATACCCTGCTTTGTTTCTTGTGCTAAACTGCCAAGATGACTGTGTGACCATAATGAATAGCGTACATAATGAGAAGTGACATAAAAGAAGATTGTACAGCGCCCTGACCTGGATAGCCCAGGCAAGCCCCATCTCATCAGATCTCAGAAGTTAAGAAGGGCTGACCCTGATAAATACATGGATGGGAGACCTCCAAGGAGGAATACCAGGGCCGGGATGCAGAGGTAGGCAGTACAAGCTACCTCTCTGAATGTCCTTACCTCCATGCCCCACTAGGGGTTCATACTGAAACTTTTGTGGACAATTCTGTGCATGAAGAACTTCCATGTGGACATGAAGCTCCTATATAGAATTTCCTGAAATATTCAGAGCAGCATGGTATGTGTTGCACAGAATTGCACTGTCAGCAAAATATATCTGCTCTGATTGGCAGTTCTCCACATTCTTAGCCAGAGGGAGAGTCGTTGTTGTTGTTGTTGTTGCATTTTCTGCTGAGAGCCTTAGCTGGAGATTCCAGCAATTGAAGTTGGCAACTTCTCATTGGTGAAAGATGTGCTCTGCCACTGAGCCACACCCCTCTCAACTTAGGACCTTTCTGAATGAGAAACATGACCAAGAAAAAAACCCCAATTGCTATTGGTGATGATATTGGATTTATATCCCGCTATACTCTGAACCCCAGAGTCTCAGAGTGGTCACAATCTCCTTTACCTCCCCCCCCCCCCACAACACACAACAGACACCCTGTGAGGTGGGTGGAGCTGAGAGTGCTCTCCCAGAAGCTGCCCTTTCAAGGACAACCTCTGCAAGAGCTATGGCTGACCCATTCCAGCAGCTGCAAGTGGAGGAGTGGGGAATCAAACCCGGTTCTCTCAGATAAGAGTCCACACACTTAACAACTACACCAAACTGGCTCAATTGTGATAGTTTATGGAATTCTGGGGAAATGGATGGTTCTAGTTTTCCCCAAAGTGATTATTTGCCTGTAAGAATGGCAAAATACTTCCTAAAAGATCTCAAGGTTAGGAATCAGGCAGAACTTGGTTTTTTTTCAAAAAATGAAATAAGCAATGTGACCTTGACGGAACATAGCATTATATACCCAAGGACAGAAACTCTTCCTCTAAGACTCATGATGCTTCTTATATATAGAAGTGCATCTGTCGGGTTTTCAGACACAAATCCCAGTTTTCCATTTCCAGAGTTTTAAATATTGCAGGTTTCTTGAAAAGAAATCAATCTATTTTTAACCTTCACCAACCAGTTCATAACGCGCAAGAAGCTATCCTTTTTCTATTTTACTTGTAAGTTCGCATCAATTTTTAATCAGCTTACTGCTGCTTCAGAACTTTGGGGAGGTTTGAAGAGTCAGAAGGAGGGGAAGATAGTCAGGTATCTGCGGATGGTGGTTCAGCAGCATCAGAACATAAGAGAAGCAGTGCCGGATCAAAGTCAGACCAATTGACCATCTATTCTAGCAGGGCTGGATTAACAATTAGGCCAAATAGGCACTGGCCTAGGGGTCCCCATGCCTTTAGGGGGCCCAGGCTGGCTCCCCCCCAGTCCCCCCCCTGCTTGCAGCCCTTCCAGCTTGCATGCACAGCCAGCCACTGAACCACTCTTTGCCCAACTTACCTGGTGTGGCTGCTGCTGGCGTCATCACCAAGTCTGCCTTTCTCTGCCTCTCCCCCGCAGCGTTGTCAAAGGGGCTTTTGAGAAGGTGCTTGCAGTGGGGGCCATGGGCAGCAGGGCAGGTGCTCCAACTGAGATAATTGTGAGGGGCCTCCAAGATTTCGACTGCCTAGGGGCCTTCACAGGGTTTAGTCCAGCACTGTATTCTAGCATCCTTCTTCAAATACAGACAATGATCATTAACGTGTACTTAGAATCCTGCTCAAGAAGGCTTATTCCCACATAAGTGTTCTTAGAATTGCAATGATAGTGTGTCTCCTTTGATTGCCTCCCTTAGAATGGGTACTCACAGGGCTTTTCTGGAGCAGAAACGCGCAGGAACGCAGTTCCAGCTGACTTGGTGCCAGGGGTGTGGTCTAATATGCAAATGAGTTTCTGCTGGGCATCTTCTACAAAAAAGCCCTGTGTGAAACAATGGTGATGTCAGGGGTGTGGCCTAATATGCAAATGAGTTCCTACTGGCTTTTCCTATTAAAAAGCCCTGTGTGAAACAATGGTGATGTCAGAGGTGTGGCCTAATAAGCAAATGAGTTCTTGCTGGGCTCGTTCTAAAAAAAAGCCCTGTGTGAAGCAATAATGATGTCAGGGGTGTGGCCTAATATGCAAATGAGTCCCTGCTGGGCTTTTTCTACACCCTCTCCAGGTAATCAGATGATTACTGCCTCCAAACATGGAGGTTCCATTTCCTCATCTTGGCTAATGAGCATTAATTGGCATGTCCTCCTTGAATTTGTCAAATCCCTTTTTAAAAATATGTAAACCAGTGGCCTTTACAACTTTCTGTTACAGTGAGGTCTTCAAAATTAATTGTTTTTTGATTAACATAAAGAACATAAGAGAAGCCATGCTTGATCAGGCCCATGGCCCATCCAGTCGAACACTCTGTCACACAGTGGCCAAAAAACCCAGGTGTCATCAGGAGGTCCACCAGTGGGGCCAGGACACTAGAAGCCCTCCCATTTTTGCCCCACCAAGCACCAAGAATACAGAGCATCACTGCCCCAGACAGAGAGTTCCATCTATGCCCTGTGGCTAATAGCCACTGATGGACCTCTGCTCCATATGTTTATCTAATCCCCTCTTGAAGCCACCAATGCATGTAGCTGCCACCACCTCCTGAGGCAGACAATAAACAAAGTATTTGTTTTCGTCTGTACTAATTCTACTGCCCATCAAGTTCAATGGGTGCCTCCAGGTACTAGTATTATGAAGGGGAAAGGAAAAAGTCATTGTTGTCCAGTTTCTAGCCCAATATAGATTTATATAGTTTCTAGCCCAATATAGATTTATAAACTTGTATCATGTCTCCTCTTAAAGGCAAAGGTAGTCCCCTGTGCAAGCACCAGTTGTTTCTGACTCTGGGGTGACGTCGCATCATGACGTTTTCACGGCAGACTTTTTTACGGGGTGGTTTGCCATTGGCTTCTCCAGTCATCTACACTCCCCCCCCCCACAGCAAGCTGGGTCATCATTTTACCAACCTCAGAAGGATGGAAATCTGAGTCAACCTTGAGCTGGCTACCTGAACCCAACTTTCGCCAGGATCGAACTCAGGTTTTGAGCAGAGAGCTTGGACTGCAGTACTGCAGCTTTACCACTCTGCGCCATGGGGGCTCCTATGTCTCCTCTTAGCCATCTATTTTTTTCTAGACTGGCTTGGAGCCATTTAACCAACTTTCTTTCTGCTTCTCGCTGCTCAGCTGTTTTCTGTGAAGAGCAGAAAGCTGGAGCTTGAATGGCTTTCTGACCTTTATGAACTTCCACAAACTGCCTTAAAATTCGTGGAAGTTTGTGGCAGCTCTTCAGTTTGCAAACATCGCTTCACAAACTATGTAGTGTGCAGAATTCATCGCAAACTTTTGTTCCCGAGCCAGTTCGTCCCCATCCCTGAATGCAACCCCTTTCAACCTCTAAGCAAAGACTCCCTCAAAGCTTCCATTGCTGCCCTCATAGGCTAGATAGTGCAACCCCCCACCCCCCCCCCAAGCATCCTTTGGAGCTGAAAAGTTTGGTATTAATCCTAAGGTGTGAAGAATTTCACCACAGTTCCAACCACTTGATTATGTTCACTGCCCTTTTCTGCAGCATTTTCAGTTCTACGGCATCCTTTTCAAGATGGGGCAACCAAACCTGCACACAATATTTCCCATGCAGACACACCATAGTCTATACCAGGGGTGGCCAAACTTGCTTAATGTAAGAGCCACACAGAAGAAATGTCAGATGTATGAGAGCTGCAAGACATGAACATCAGAGTTTGAGAGCCAGAAGGAAGGAAGGAAAATAGATGGAGGGAGGGAGATGTGGAAAGAAAGCAACTTTATCTTAAAACTGCGAGGTGGCTTGGCTTGGGGAAGCGATTTAAAGATATAAATGCCTTCTCCAAGCCAGCCAGTGGAGCGGTGGGGGCTTTGAGAGCCACACAATATGTGTGAAAGAGCCACAGTTTGGCCACCCCTGGTCTAAACGATACACTTTTGCTTCTAAGTATTTTGTGTTGTCTGCAAACTTGGTCACCTTGCTATTCATCCCTTATTCCAGATCACTTCTGTACAAATTAAATACCACCAGTTATAATACCAATCTCTGTAGAACTCCACTCCTTATTTTCTTCCATTGTAAAAACTGTCTCACAATGCTGCTCAAACCTTCCTTCTCTTTAACCAGTTCCTAATTCACAAGAGGTCTCATCCCCTTACTCTGTCTGTGGAGGATCACTTGGTGAGCAACTTTATCAAAAGCTTTTGGGAGTCCAAGTACCCAGGGCCAGCCCTAGTGTTGGGATTTAAATATACCTTTAGCAGAGTAACATGGAGAGAACCACGAAATAACAGCCAGGCACACGGTTTAGCTTAAGAATACAAAGTAGTTTACTTTACTAATGGGGAAAAGGGATGACTGGGATTTCTAGAAAACAAAGAAGGATTCAATATCTTTTTCTAGCTTCTAGGCTACATCTCGACTCTCTGGAGTCCTAACTTCAACTGCATGGAGATCTAAGGGCTTAACACAAAGGGCAATAAAACTGACCAAATGTTTTCCCCTAGACCACCACCCAAATATATGGGTTAGCCTATTAGGGCTTTCCCTGAATGGTCACTTTGCATATTGACACCTAGCCTTGGAGGGAAGTACGTGCACACATTCTCATTGGCTCTACCTACTCACTGGCTAAACATCAGCATGCATATACAAACATTTAATTAACTCATGACAACAGGAAGTGAAATTGCATCAGAAACCCAACACCTAGACTGTCCGGCACCCTAGGCAAGGCTAACTTTTGGCGCCCACCCCCCTTGCACTGATAACATCACCAAGTCACACGGGGGGGGGGGTCACCCACTTAGGTGCCCCCAGGAGATCAGCACCCTAGGCAATTACCTAGTTTGCCTAGTGGCAGGGACAGCCCTGCAAGTACCTCCTGTCTACAAGATCATCCTTGTCCACATGTTAATCCTCAAAAAGGCCTGCGTGGCAGAATGGGCCTGCTCTGGCCTGCCCTCCTAAGTTTTTCTTCCACTCTTGACTAGCTCACCGCCACCACCTGACCTTTGTATTGAATTGCCTGCTTGGAAGATCAGGACTCCCAACTTCCCTTCCCAATTCTGAGGCCTTACCTCTGGTCTCCCGCTACTCAGCACCTGGTCACTATGAAGAAGAAGATACTGGATTTATATCCCGCCCTATACTCTGAATTTCAGAGTGGTCACAATCTCCTTTACCTTCCCTGCACCCGACAACAGACACCCTGTGAGGTGGGTGGGGCTGAGAGAGTTTTTACAACAGCTGCCCTTTCAAGGACAACTCTGTGAGAGCTGTGGCTGACCCAAGGCCATTCCAGCAGCTGCAAGTGAAGGAGTGGGGAATCAAACCTGGTTCTCCCAGATAAGAGTCCGCACAGTTAACCACTACACCAAACGGGATCTGGAGACAGTTCACTGCCTTGTGTGCTCTTGGAGGAATAGCCACTTGCCAACTGGCTGCCTTTCCCTGGCCATTTAAAATAGCAGATCTGATGTGGCAAGGGTCTATGTGGTACAAAGAACCCCTGCTAGCATCAACAGCTAAAAACTATTTATTTAAAACACAATGTTTACAAGCATACTTTGTACCAGTTTGAACAAGGGTTATGAAAGAAGTGGGTAAAATGCAAATCCTTTTTCTATACATGTCTTATTGGATGTTAAAATAGAACCAGTTCCTTTGCTTAGGAAGTTACAGATCTCTGCCGAGCTACCATTACCTTGAAGCTCTCTTTGGCAATTTACATAGTCAATGACTGCCTCCTCAACGGAGAGTCCTGCCTCCTCTCACGGCTTCAGCACCCAAGAGAAAGAGAGAGCTCCTTCCTCTTGCAAGGTTTTTTTTTTTAAGATGAAGAAGTCGGTAGATTTATACCCCACCCTTCTCTCTGAATCTCAGAGCGGCTTACAATCTCCTTGATCTTCTTCCCCCACAAAAGACACCCTGTGAGGTGGGTGGGGCTGAGAGGGCTCTCTCAGAAGCTGCCCTTTCAAGGACAACGCCTAAGAGAGCTATTGCTGACCCACGGCCATTCCAGCATCTGCAAGTGGAGGAGTGGGGAATCAAACCCGGTTCTCCCAGATAAGAGTCCGCACACTTAACCATTACACTAAAAGTGTCCATTAATCATCTCTTTCCACCACCCCCTGACCAGGTCACACCAGGTCAAAGAGGCTTATCCTGGAGATTCTCTAACATTCTTTTCCTCTAACTCCCTGTTCCTTGTTTGGGGAAAGGGGAAGAGCTTGACCCATCCTTTATCTCTCCAGCTAGTTCTGTTAGCATTTGTCTGAAGGTGAGCTGAGGTACCTCTGGGAAGTGATTGAACTGACCACCCCACCTGTTCTCTCCCCAGAAGGAAAAAAAACCCACACCTTTTAAAATGCACAGGGGAGGTTTTGCCCATTTCAAACCTCCCAGGGAATAATGCATTTCTTCACAGTTGGTGAAATAGGACTTCCCTTTATAGAAGCTATATTGATTATTCCTCAGTAGGGCTTGTCCCACTGCGTGCTTAATGGTTTTTATTCTTAGCAACAGTTTCCTCCAGTTTATCTAGAACAAATGTTAGGCTAATGGGTCTGTAATTTTCCAGGATCTCTTCTGGATGTACTTTTAAAAAATGACATTTACATATTCCCACTTTGCTGGATGGGAAGCCAACATTAGCAGCAAGGTGCATATTTTTGTGTTAGGACATCAACAGTTCCATAGCTGAGTTCCTTAAGAACCCTCAGCCATCTAGACTCACCAGTTTTTAATGTGTACATTAGCCCTTGTATTCATTTCTCTTGTCCAGGGTACTTTTTTGGTAGCAGGAACTCATTTGCATATTAGGCCACACCCCCTGATGTAGCCAATTCTCCAAGAGTTTACAGTAAGTCCTGTAATAAGAGTCCTGTAAGCTCTCAGAGGATTGGCTACATCAGGGGTGTGTGGCCTAATATGCAAAGGGCTTCCTGCTACAAAAAAGCCCTGCTCTTATTACCTCTATTTGAATCAGTTCTTCCCGCTCTCTTTCTGAAAATATTTCCTGTGTGGGGAGCTGCCCCCATTTTCCACACTGAAAAAAAATTGAAGGATTCATTCGCTTTCTCTACAAACCTTGGACCTCTGTGTCATACAAAAAGCTCATCACCTCACTGGCCAGTTTCCTGGGTCTGATATACTTCAACGTTTTCTTACATCTTGACTTAACAGTCTTAGAAATACGATCCCCACTCTCTCCTCTCCTGGGGAGGGATGGTGGCTCAGTGGTAGAGGCTCTGCTTGATAAATAGAAGGTCCCAGGTTCAATCCCTGGCATCTCCCACTAAAAAGGGCCCAGGCAAATAGGCATGCAAAACCTCAGCTTGAGACCCTGGAGAGCTGCTGCCAGTCTGAGGAGACAATACTGACTTTGACGGACCGAGGGTCTGATTCAGTATAAGGCAGCTTCATATGTTCATGTTGGCCCGCCTTACTGTCAACTTATATTTGCCTCATCAGAACAATCTTATTCACCCCACTTGGGAAAGCTTCCCCTTTTTAAAGACAGTCTTCTTGTCTTTTATGGCTTCTTTGAATTGCTTTGTTAAGTGTGATGGTGTCTTCTTAGATCTGATAGTGTCTTTCCTAATCTCCACTTTAAATTCTCTCCATGCTTCCATTATTGTAGATTTAAATCATTTCCAATTCTCCTGATGGGATTTTCTCTGTTTCAGGTTCTTTTTGACTAATCTACTGTTTTTTGGGGGGTGGGGGGTGGGGTTTGGAGAATTCTCCTTGCCTGAAATTAAAGGTGGTCATGTTGGACTTTAGACTAGAGACAATTGCGGAATTCACATTCCTGCCGTTATGTTCTGAAACTCTTTTTTAAAGATTTTTTGCTTGTCTCATGTGTGAACCTAGAAAATGCCATTTTCTGTTTTCCTCATACTGAAGATTGGTTGTAAAACGTACACATTTTTCCACATTATACGTTTAATGATAAATCAGCATTATTTATATAAATGCAATGCAGCTTGCATGCAAATCATGTGCAACACACAAACAAATCTACAAAACTAGCAGAGATGGAGAACTGTTGTAAAAATATGATTTTTTAAAAATAAAAGAAACTTGGCACATTACATTACCATTCTCTGGGCCTCATGATGAATGCAATGTCTTTTGATTCTGGGTGACACCCACTTTAAACATCATTAAACGTTGTTATGCTATTTTGATTACTGCAAGTGTATGCATTCTCATGTTTTCAGCAAAAAAGGTATGCCTATTTGTAAGGTAAGGGCCCCATGGCACAGAGTGGTATGCTGCAGTACTGCAGTCCAAACTCTGCTCACGACCTGAGTTCAATCCCGATGGAAGCTGTGTTCAGGTAGCTGGCTCAAGGTTGACTCAGCCTTCCATCCTTCCAAGGTCAGTAAAATGAGTACCCAGCTTGCTGGGGGTAAAGTGTAAATGACTGGGGAAGGCGAACCACCTCGTAAAAAAGTCTGCTGTGAAAACATCATGATGAGACATCACCCCAGAGTTGAAAATGACTGGTGCTTGCACAGGTGACTACCTTTACCTTTTTATTTGCAAGGTGGATGCTATATACCAATCCCAAACCTAGACATAACAAGGGCTAAAAGCTTTTACTTTCAAATGTGCCGGATCTCTTGAGAAGCCACTTCTCTTGCACTTGAGGAAGCTCCAAATTAATATAGAGAAATGGAGATGCTCTCAGTGTGCCGATCGCCCAACATAAAGAAGTTTAACTGTAAATTACTTCTAACGTGTGGAGCTTCTGCTTTGAAGCAGAATTATAGGGCAAGTTCATTGATGGTGCATTCGCAGCACAGAGTGCCTTAATTTTCACTTCTTTTAGCTGCCATCTGACATCTGCCATTCATCATAGTTCGTAATCCTAGAATGAGGGCTCCTTTAAAAAAAGTGTTGTACCCCGAAATGATTAAAATTTAAGTCATTAATGGTGGAAAGACCAGGCACTACAGTTAATCAGGCAATAAGGAAAGATTCGTGTTCATTATGGACAGGGCTTTTGGGGTAGAAAAAGCCCAGCAGGAACTCATTCGCATATTAGGTCACACCCTGATGTCACCATTGTTCCACACAAGGCTTTTTTTTTAAGAGAAAGCCCAGCAAGAACTGATTTGCATATTAGGCCACACCCTGATGTCACCATGGTTCCACACAAGGCTTTTTTGTAGAGAAAGCCCAGCAGGAACTCATTTGCATATTAGGCCACACCCCCTGATGCCACCATGGTTTCATGCAAGGTTTTTGTTGTAGAAAAAGCCCAGCAAGAACTCATTTGCATATTAGGCCATGACCCCTGACACCAACCTAGCTGGAACTGCATTCCTGTGCGTTCCTGCTAAAAAAAAAAAAAAGCCCTGGTTAAAGATAAATAACATATTACTGAACAGTTTGGGTGTGTGTGGGTGGGTGTGGGTGTGCATGTGCTTGTGTGCCTGGAAGTCATGGCTGACTTCTGGGGACCCCTAGTGGAGCTTGTGCTTTCAGAGTGGTGGCTTGATACAGCCTGCCTCAGCCTACCACTCCTGGTATTCCAAGGAGGTCTCCTATCCAAGTGGGAGGCTGGCCCTGCTTAGCTTCCGAGATCTGACAAGATTGGGCTTGCCTGGGCTATCCACATCAGGGCGGAATTTTGATGGAAGGCAATAAATCAGATGGAACAGCAAAGCAGCACAGAGTTGCCAGACCCCAAACAGGGCCAGGAATTCTCCCAGAATTAGAACTGATCTCCAGACCACAGAGGTCAATTCCTCAGGAGGGTGAACAAATGCTGTTGGTGTGGGGGTCTTCTAAGGCTGCTCCCACATGGAAGTTTAGCTCTGCCTTTGCTTCCAAGCTGGAGTGCTTTTTTTGTGTCTGGTCTGGACAGCTTGTTTATGGCTGGGCTTCAGGGAAGCATCCACATGGCATTATGTTGTAATTGTCCCCTTTCCATGTAGCATGAAGTCTCCTTGTGATGATGAGGAATAGAAGAGGAAGAGGACCACAGGTTTATACCCCGCCCTTCTCTCTGAATCAGAGACTCAGAGCGGTTTACAATCTCCTATATCTTCTCCCCCTCCCCCACAACAGACAACCTGTGAGGTGAGTGGGGCTGAGAGGGCTCTCCCAGCAGCTGCCCTTTCAAGGACAACCACTACAAGAGCTATGGCTGACCCAAGGCCATTCCAGCAGATGTAAGTGGAGGAGTGGGAAATCAAACCTGGTTCTCCCAGACAGGAGTCTGCACACTTAACCACTACACCAAACTTGCTCCCAGATTGAGGTTTTTTAACAACCTAGCATTTTTCTTTAACAACGAATGCCAGTTATCAAGAGGGATGACCCTGAAAAGATGTCCATGTGCATCCATCTGGATAGAATACATTTTAAGGCTGGGATGGCCAAACTGCAGCTCGGTAGCCACATGTGGCTCTTTCAAACATATTGTGTGGCTCTTGAAGCCCCCACTGCCCCGCCAGCTGGCTTGGAGAAGACATTTATCTCTGAAAACACTTCTCTAAGCTTGCGGGTGGCTTGGAGAATGCATTTAAAGTTTAAATAGCTTTCTTTCCACCTCTTCTCTCCTCCCTCTCACAATTTATTTTCCTTCCTTCCTTCCTTTTCTCAAACATCTGACATTCATGTCTTGCAGCTCTCAAACATCTGATTCTTATTCTGTGGTTCTTATGATAAGCAAGTTTAGCCACCCCTGTTGTAAGGTGTTTTTGGAAGCATCCTTCAGCTCTTCAAGGAAAAAAAAAAAGATGTTTTGTTAACAAAAATGTTTTTTTTAATGTTAACTTGTAGAATGACTAGATCATGGGATGTGATGACGGTCACGCCTTTTGATGGCTTTTAAAAATGACACCAGCATCCTGAATAGCCTAGACTAGCTCAAGCTCACAAGAGATTGGAACCTAAGCCAGTTTGGTGTAGTGGTAGATAACTCACTGAAAATGTCAAGACAGTGTGCGATTGCAATAAAAAAAAGGCCAACACCATGCTGGGGATTATTAGGAAGGGAATTGAAAACAAATAGCCAGTATCATAATGCCCCTGTATAAATCGATGATGCGGTCTCATTTGGAATACTGTGTACAATTCTGGTCACCGCTCCTCAAAAAGGATATTATAGCATTGGAAAAAGTGCAGAAAAGGGCAACTAGAATGATTAAAGGGTTGGAATACTTTCCCTATGAAGAAAGGTAAAAACGCTTGGGGCTCTTTAGCTTGGAGAAACGTCGACTGCGGGGTGACATGATAGAGGTTTACAAGATTATGCATGGGATGGAGAAAGTAGAGAAAGAAGTCCTTTTCTCCCTTTCTCACAATACAAGAACTCGTGGGCATTCAGTGAAATTGCTGAGCAGTCGGGTTAAAACGGATAAAAGGAAGTACTTCTTCACCCAAAGGGTGATTAACATGTGGAATTCACTGCCACAGGAGGTGGTGGCGGCTACAAGCATAGCCAGCTTCAAGAGGGGGTTCGATAAAAATGGAGCAGAGGTCCATCAGTGGCTATTAGCCACAATGTGTATATATTGTGTGACACAGAGTGTTGGACTGGATGGGTCATTGGCCTGATCCAACATTGCTTCTCTTATGTTCTTATGTTAAACAATGGAGGATGGTGCACCTTCTTTTGGGGCTCATAGAACTGGATCTTCTGGTCCAATCTTTTTGAAACTTGGAGGGTTCTCTGAGAAGAGGCACCAGATGCTATGCCAAAAATTTGGTGCCTGCTTCAAAAGACTCCCCCAGATACCCACAGATTGCTTCTGGGCATTGCTGCCTAGGTGTATTCTAGGCCATGCCTTTTAAATGCAGATCACAGCTCTTAAAGTGAGCCTTTCTTCCTCTGTACAGATTCCCAGGCTGCTTTAGGAGTGCTGCCTGTATGCCGTTCCCTGCTGTATAAGAGGATAATTGCTCTATGGGTCACTTTGTCAGCATGCAAAATAATTCCATTTTAGATCCTGTCAATTTCACTTACACCCACAATATCACATCCACCAGCCCAGTTGTCAACGTCATGCTTTGTCAGATGGAACAACATCAGCATAAATTTGTATTCTCTGGAGGTAGGCTTTGTTTTTTTTTGGGGGGGGGGAGGGGAGGTTGCCGTCATATTTTTTTTGAATAAGTAATTCTTTATTAACGTTAAGATCGTCATACAAACATAGAATCTACAAGATAACATAAGGTAATGGCACAGTGGTATGATAAGCGTTACATCAAATGAAAATTTGGTATATACGCTATTAATTATTAACAAAAATTATTGCATTTCTTATAAACATATCATCAGATTATTTAGCGCTATCTAAGAGATATTCAGTAAGTGGAAGTACTAAGAAAAAGGGATAAGCAATGTAGGGGAAACAAAAAATCTCAAACTAAAGTACCCAAATATGTAACTTAGAGAAGAAGGAAGAAGATGTGGGAAAGAAAGAAAGAAAGAAAGAAAGAAAGAAAGAAAGAAAGAAAGAAAGAAAGAAAGAAAGAAAGGTGAAAGTAAGGAGAAAAGCAGAAAGAGAGAAGAAAGGGGGAAAGGGGGGGGGAGAGGAAGAAGGGAAGAGAGAAAGGGAAAAAGGAAAATAAATAATGAAAAACGGGGGGAGAGAGAGGGAAAGGAGGTTATGACATTATAATTAGTGCAATACAATCTTGCACTGAAAGAGAGGATGGATTGACTGGATTTAAATTTCCATGTCAGGTATGGTGACCAAATATCGGCAAACAAAGAAGTAAAATCCGGGTTTTGGTACTGTTTTTTGGTCTCTGTAATTTTTTCTGAAATAAAATATTCCCATAATTTGTTAAACCAGGTTTTAAGGGAAGGTGGTTACCTTCCTCATATGTCTATGGTGTTTAATCAAGGAAACTGCCCCAAAAAGGCTTTCTACCAACTCAGCCTAGCCTGTAAGCGTCTGAGTGAGTAACACTGTCACAGCATGCCTGGATACTGGGAGGAGCTACATCACTCCAAGTGTGTATAGGTGCTCCTGGAAGCATAGAATTATAGAGCTGGAAGGGCTCTCTAGAGTTGTCTAGTCCAACCCTCACACAATGCAGGAAATTCACAAATACCTCCCTCCCAAGTTCACAGAATCAACATTGCTGTCAAATGGCCATGGGATGCCTCTCTTTGTCTGTCAAGCTGCCCTCTGATCCCTTCTCTCTCTCTGCATCCACTCTCTTTGTCTTCAAATGGCCTTCCATGGAGACGCATATATCTGGAAGTCTCTCCTATAGAGACAATGCCCTCATACTCCTACGCACGTGATGCTGGACAAGGTGGCCATTGGTGAAAGGCAAAGGGCTCTTTAGATTAGGCTGCTTTCTCTCCTTTTGACTGCACCCTAAATGTGAAGTGGATCTACTCAGAACTTTTCTTGTAGCAGGAACTCCTTTGCATATTAGGCCACACACCCCTGATGTAGCCAGTCTTTCAAGAGGTTACAGAGCTCTTAGTATAGGGCCTACTTTAAGCTCCAGGAGGACTGGCTACATCAGGGTTGTGTGGCCTAATATGCAAAGGAGTCCCTGCTACAAAAAAAGCCCTGGATCTACTTGAATAAATATCAGTTCCCTTTTTTTTGCAATAAACGTCTTGAGAGATTTATGGACTGTACTCAGTATGAGGCTTCCATGATTGGGCAAAACTCTGCCATATTAACCAAATATCCCAGTAGTCAGATGGCCTGGTACCTTGATATGCCAGACCTGGCCACCTAGATCCATGCCACTGTAACATGGAGACTAGACTGCTGTAATGCACTGTCCACTAGTCTCCCCCCCCTCAAAGGCAACTCAGAATTTTTTTTCTGGTCCAGAACGCCGCAGCTCAGCTATTAGCAGGAGCATGCAAGTTACTCCCATTTGGCAGATATTCCATTGGCTGCCCATTAGTTACTGAACTCAGTTTAAGGTAGTGGCTATCACTTATAACTTGGGGAGGGACGGTGGCTCAGTGGTAGAGAATCTGCTTGGGAAGCAGAAGGTCCCAGGTTCAATCCCCGGCATCTCCAAAAAACGGTCCAGGCAAACAGGTGTGAAAAACCTCAGCTTGAGACCCTGGAGAGCCGCTGCCAGTCTGAGAAGGCAATACTGACTTTGATGGACCAAAGGTCTGATTCGGTATAAGGCAGCTTCATATGTTCATATAAAGCCGTTGTTGGCCTCACACCCTCTCATTTGCAGGACTGCCTCTCCCTCTGTGCTTCACCCTGACAACGTTGCTCTTGTCAGCAGAGGCTTCTGTAGGAGCCAACCCAGGGGTGGAATTCTAGCCACACACCCCTGATGTAGCCAATCCTTCAAGAGCTTACAAGGTTCTTTTTTGTAAGCTCTTGGAGGATTGGCTACATCAGGCGTGTGTGGCCTAATAGGCAAAGGAGCTCCTGCTGGAATTCCACCCCTGCCAACCTGCAAATGGGCAAAATCGACAGCTGACAATATTGGTGCTTTCTCTGGTATGTTACATATAAAATAAAACAAATTAAAAAAACCCCACAAAATGTTACAAGTTGTTAATTAAGTTTGCCTTAAAAACTAGGCAAACTTCAGTCTGTGAGCATCTGAAAATCAATTTAATAGTTTTCAGGCTAAAAGCATACTGTAAAAAATGGAGTTAAAAGATTAATCCCTTGATTAAAAGGCTAGGCAAGCCATCTAAAAAAGAATAAGGTAGGACCCAGGGGAGACTTAAAGGGAGGAGCATTCCAGAGATAAGGTGCCACCACTGAGAATGCCCTGTATCTGGTTGCCTCCTGCCTCATGTATGCAGGTGGGGGCAGAAAGAGCAGGGCTTATGAAGATCTTAGCTGATGGGCTGGACAAGGTGGTGGGTAGGTGGTCATTCAAATACCCTGTCCCCCCAGCCATTTAGGATCTCAAAGGTAAGAACCAGCACTTTGAGTTGTGCCCAGAAACAAGTGGGCAGCCAGAGCATATCTTTCAGCACCGAGTAATACAATCCCTGTATGCCACCCCTGATAGTAGTCTGGCTGCTGCATTTTAGGCTACCTGAAGTTTGTGGACCACTTTCAAAGACAGCCCCATGTAGTGGTTGTTAAATGAATGCAACCTGGATGAAATCAAAGCATAGATCACTAGGGCTGCCAGCCTTCTGGTGGCATCTGGAGATCTCCCATTATTCCAATCGATTTCCAGGTGACCAAGATCAGCTCCCCTGGAGAAAATGGATGATTTGGAGGGTGGACTTTATGGCATTGTACTCTGTGGAGGTCCCTCCTGGCCCCAAACTCCACCCTCCTTGGGCTCCAGCCCCCAAATCTACAGGTACTTCCCACTCAGAACTGGCAACCCCAGGGGTCGTTTTGCCTAGAGCGTCCGGTGTGTGGCGGTGGCACGATGACATCACTTCTGGGTGCGCACGTGGGAAGAGTCCCCCACCGGAGGCCATGGGGGACTTGGCAACCCTATCTGAACATATCTTGCTTTGAAAATCCTGTGGGGTGTCCATAAATCAGCTGTAACTTGGCAGGGAAAAAAAGTAAGCTAAATGCAGCTATTGCTATTCTTTTCTTCTCTCCTAGGGACCTACCTAGTACATTTGTATCTCCCACCTTCTCCCAGAGCTCAGAGTGGTACATAGGCCTCATTTTGGGCAGAAGCTCCAGGACCTCTAAAGCAGGGGTGGCCAACGGTAGCTCTCCAGATGTTTTTTGCCTACAACTCCCATCAGCCACCATTGGCCATACTGGCTGGGGCCATACTGATGGGGGTTGTAGGCAAAAAACATCTGGAGAGCTACCATTGGCCACTGCTGCTCTAAAGTTTATTGTGCTCTTTCTTTCTTAACCCCCACCCGAAATACTTGCCAGTTTGGTGTAGTGGTTGTGTATAGATTCTTTTCTGGGAGAACCAGTTTGGATTCCCCACTCCTCCACTTGGAGATGCTGGAATGGCCTTGGCGTCAGCCATAGCTCTCACAATAGTTGTCCTTGAAAGGGTAGTTTCTGGGAAAACCCTGTCTGCCCCACTTACCTCACAGGGTGTCTGTTGTGGGGGAAGAAGATACAGGAGATTGTAAGCCGCTCTGATACTCTGATTCAGAGAGAAGGGCGGGATATAAATCTACGGCCTTCTTCTTCTTCTGGGCTCCATTTTTCAAACCCTTTGTGAGAATTTTGCTGTACTCTAAGATCTAAGACAAACTTTCTAATATTTTCCCCCACAAAAAAAAGGGAAAATAACCCAACCCTATAAAGCAGACGGATGGAAATCTTCATCATACCATTGTGGCCACATAGGGGAAAGTAATTTAAGAAGTCTGATAGGAGTAAGGTTGTATGATGACAATTATAATTAAAGAAGCATTTTAAGGTAGATGCTGAGCTGATAAAATTTAGTACACCTTCTGGTGATATCAGGGGTGTGTGGCATATGCAAATGAGTTATGCAAATGAATTGTGCTAATGAGCTCCAGCACCTCTTTTTCTACAAAATGACCTCTGGTGGTACATATGGCTCTCTCTTCCTTACTATATCCTCACTACCCCTGTGAAGTAGATTGGGCAGAGAAACTGACCGGCTGTCAGTCACTCACCAAGTTTTATGGTACAGTGGGAATTCGGAGCAGAGTCTCTCAGCTCTAGTCTAACCAACCACTACATGGCACTGTCTTAAGGGTAATTCCAAAACCCTGATCTCTGCTGCTTTGACAGCCAAATCCCCATTTCAGTTCTGCTTCTCCCTTTTGCGTGTCAAAGCGGCACAATTATTCTCATGCCACCTCTGTTCTGTTGCCCTGTTTTTATAAAATGTGTGCATTTTCCAATATTACTTGTGCATCAACAAATCAATATTATATGCACAGTACATGTATAAAGGGTATACACTGGATGTGTATATGGTGCATAAAAATGTGCAGTGTGTATGCACGATAAATCTATAAAATGGGCAGCATAACAGCAGAGAACCAAAACCACTAGGAAAAAAAAAATGAAATTGAGAACATTTGCTTATCCTCTCTCTTCTCTTATGGCTCTGCTCATTCTGAAAAGAGAAATCATATCACTTTATTTTGGTTGAATTGATTCTGCAGCAAAGCAGACCTCTTAAAAGAGAGATTATCCTTCCAGGGTTTTTTTTTTGTGTGTCTGTATGTGTGTATTTTCCCCCTGAAAGAACAAAATTCAAATGTAATATATTTTAGCTTCATAGAAGCCAAGTTTGAAAACATTTAATGAATAATAAGCAAACTTTTTTTTAACCTGTAATGTGCCTTAAGAAACAAACAAAAAAAAGGGGGGGGGGAATCGAACTGAAGTAATTTCCATAATGAAAGAAAGATGGTGCTATTATAAAATATGACAGATAGCAACGTCCTCTTTGGGTGAAAATTGATACCGTGTAACTAAATTCACCAACTTTGCATAAGGGGAAAAAAAGCCGGTTTACATTATAAAAGATTAAATATGAAGATCCAGGCATTAACGAGATCTCAATTAAAATTCAAACTAAATTAAAACCGCCCAAAAGGCTTGATAAAAATAATTCCCTTTCTTCAATACAGTCAAGGGATATGGGGATATTTTTAAAGTCCTTCCTATATATGTGTGCGTGTCTAATAAAAACCTTAGGTGATTTTTCTTTCAAGGCACACGACCAAAAACTTCAACACCTGCCGAAGTTGGGAAACGATCATTTCCTGCAGGTATCTGAGCAGCGGCTGTCAGCGGCTATTTACTGTGGGAAGTCTATCAAAATATGCAGTTTTCCATAAAAGCCCAAATTACAATGTTAGTAAATCATTCATCGTTTGGGACTTGGCTGTCTAGTTATATTTGCTTGTCACTCCCTATTTTACGATAGCCGTCAATGAATGAAATGTCTCTCCGTCTTGGAGCTCGGTATGTTTTATCTGGCTGTCGTTTTCATTCTCCCCCTGCCTTTCCTTTCTAGTCCTTGGTCTTCAGTGTTATGGGTTCATATTTCAGAATAAGGAGCAGTACCTCCCATGTTCCTGCAAGCTCCCTTGGGTATTCCTGGACACATTCTTTTAAAAACATGCAATGCTTGTGGACTTTACAGAGGCATCAAGTCTAGAACCACAGGACATGAGATGCTCAACTTCTGGGATTCAACATGGCCCTAAATAATTTACTTATTACAGAGAGCCAGTTTGGTGTAGTGGTTAAATGCGTGGACTCTTATCTGGGAGAACAGGGTTTGATTCCCCACTCCTCCACTTGCATCTGCTGGAATGGCCTTGGGTCAGCCAGAGCTCTCATAGACCTTCTTCCCCTGTAGTGGTTAAATGTGTGCACTCTTATCTGGGAGAACAGGGTTTGATTCCCCACTCCTCCACTTGCACCTTCTGAAATGGCCTTGGGTCAGCCATAGCTCTCATAGACCTTCTTCCCCTGTAGTGGTTAAGTGCGCAGACTCTTATCTGGGAGAACTGGGTTTGATTCCCCACTCCTCCACTTGCACCTGCTAGCATGGCCTCGGGTCAGCCATAGCTCTGGCAGAGGTTGTCCTTGAAAGGGCAGCTGCTGTGAGAGCCCTGTCCAGCCCCACCCACCTCACAGGGTGTCTGTTGTGGGGGAGGGGGAGAAGATATAGGTGATTGTAAGCCACTCTGAGTCTCAGATAAAGAGTCCACGCTAAGTTTGTCAAATATTTCTTTATTGGAATATTTTATTTTAGAGTTGCCACACGTTTCGCAGCAAATGTGTTCCGTTGTCAGACACACCTTGCTCGCCAGCTGTGATCACCCCTAAAGCTGAATGATCTGAGTTCGATCCCGGCGGAAGCTGGGTTTAGGTAGCTAGCTGAAGGTTGACTCAGCCTTCCATCCTTCCAAGGTCGGTAAAATGAGTACCCAGCTTGCTGGGGGTAAAGTGTAAATGACTGGGGAAGGCAATGGCAGACCACCTGGTAAGAAATCTGCCATGAAAACGTTGTGATGCTACGTCACCCCAGAGTCAGTCTGCTACGTGATGCTACGTCACCCCAGGTCTGTTTGCCTGTCCACTGATCACCTCAAACTGCAGGTGAACAGCTTTGCAGGAGGCACAGTAGCTGCACCGACGGAAGTTTGTTTAATTGCTGGGGGGGGGGGGAGTTTCGCTTCCTTGCCTTGCTGGGGATTTCAGAAGGCTTTCAGCTAAGCAGCTGATAAGATTGGTTCTTTCCAGAGTCATAGATAGTAGGGCTTTTTGCATAGGGTTCAGTGTACACTTCTCCATGATGTGGACTTGTAGTGGAGCTGTCGTTCTGTAACTCTTGGTTACATTGCCGTGCGGATAAGACAACTGGTATATGAATAAGCTTCAACGGGACTGCACGAAACTGGTCTTTCAGGCTCTTTGAAAGGCTCTAATCTATTCGCTGCTGATTCTTGTCAACGAACCAGCTCAGTTCAGCGCATTAAGGCCAAACGGAAAAGCTATGAGAAGAATCTTGGTTCCTGGTTCAACGGGGTCAACATTTCATGCTCCAAATCCTCAGAACCAAGGATGCGTTTCAGTGCCTAATTCTTCTGTTTTGCAGCGAGTTGAAGAAAGGCATGGAAGAAAGATCACTAATGTCCTGAAAACCCATTTTTAAAATATGCTGCCCGATTCACTTTTGTGTCTCCACCCCTTTAAGCAATTCATGGAATTGTTTGGGGGAAAGAAATAATAGGGCATAACTAATTAAGACATGCACACAGCTTTCATGAATCTGCTGGTTTCTCCCCCCTCAAACTTCTCTTCTTTCGTACTTTGCCTCTTTTTATCTTTGAAAAGGCCCATTTAGAAAAAAAGAAAAGAAATAAAATTGCCATGACTCAAAACACAGTAAATCCAGCAATAAAGTCAATCTACTGTAACATTGTCAATGTTCTATTAACTCCATTCAATACATCAGTGCTTATTTAAATTTTATATTTATACATAAGCTTATATTTCCATCAGTAAGAACATAAGAGAAGCCATGTTGGATCAGGCCAATGACCCATCCAGTCCAACACTCTGTGTCACACTCTGTGTCACACAGTGGCCCCCAAAAATTTATATACACACACACACACACACACTGTGGCTAATAGCCACTGATGGACCTCTGCTCCATATTTTTATCTAACCCCCTCTTGAAGGTGGCCATGCTTGTGGCCGCCACCACCTCCTGTGGCAGTGAATTCCACATGTTAATCACCCTTTGGGTGAAGAAGTACTTCCTTTTATCCGTTTTAACCTGTCTGCTCTAAACCTGTCTGTTCTAAAATCTAAAGCTTGTTTTGGAAAAGATCTGGTTGTTTTGTGGTTACTGGTAGCCTAACAGTGGCACGTTGAGCTTTCTTGCCCATTATACAAGTAAAGACTTTTAAGCCACACATTCTGCTTCCCTTAGTGTCAGCAGGCCTGTGAGGTCACATTTCTCCAGGAATCACCAGAAATGTTATAGTAAAATCATAGAATTTTTGAAGATTCCTGGACAAGTCTGATATCACTTGCAGATTCCCCCCATAATGATGCCACTCCATTGGCCCAACAGCCATTTTTGGGTATTCTTTTTTCTCTTGATGTTGATTGGAGCAATGTTGGGAAATGGGGGATAGTGGGGGGGGGGGTGGGTGGGAGCATGGAAGCCCTAGCTCTCCCTAATTGTCAAGTAAGTCAGTTTTCCAAGCTAGCCAGCCTTCAGAAGTGAGAAACAGTTTCCCCCAAACGTTCAAGTTTAAATTCTCCCAATTTGGTCACAGTTCTAGGCAACCGATCAGAACCCAAATTAGAGTGTGCACATGTGTCTATGGATATATGTGAAGGCGAGCACACATCTCATAACACTGCTTGGTTGAGTTACAGTGTATTTACCCAACTGGCTGCCAGGCGGCATTCAGAGATGATAGGTCTGTGAGGAAAGAGGAAAATCCAGACTTCCACAGAACAGTGTGAGAATACCAAAAATACTGCCAAGACTATGCTATATTGTACTATATTGATATTGTACTATACCATCTGGAAATGTGAAACTAAAACCCAATAATCTGGCATCATCTGCTTATGAAGAGCCAGACTGTTTGAGGAAAAACTGGCTCCCTGTCTACAACTGAAGACCAGAGTATGAACCGAACCTCTGGGGTGTTCAGAAGGTGTTTACTGCTTTTGAAGCATAACCAGGGGCGAAATTCTAGAAGGAGCTCCTTTGCATATTAGGCCACACCCTCCAAGAGCTTACAAAAAAGAGCCTTGTAAGCTCTTGCAGGATTGGCTATATCAGAGGGTGTGGCCTAACATGCAAAGGAGCTTCTGCTAGAATTCCACCTCTGAGCATAACATAGAAATCTCAGTTACCGGGAAGGGGTGTGTGGCATTTTGTTAAACAGAAAATTGGTCACCCTTACACTCAGGGCCGGCCCTGCCACTAGGCAAACTAGGCAATTGCCTAGGGCGCTGGCCTTCTGGGGGTGCTGAATTGGGCACCCCCATGTGACTCGGTGACATTATCAGAGCAGGGGGGTTGCCAGAAGTTAGCCTTGCCTGGGGTCTCAGACAGTCCAGGGCCGGCCCTGCTTACACTTACATTCATTTTAGCAGTGTGCAATTATGTAGGCGTTCTCTTGGCTAGTTCCAAATAAATCTGTGCCGTAGCTCAGCTTACTTATGACCTTCAAAGGCTTCACCTTCCTTTCTTGTCTCTGAATGGAAAAAAAGGAGTGTCCTTTCCTGCACCTGTTGCCTTTCAACATTCCTTTGAAGGGCATCCAACTTCAAGAAAAATCGTGAGAGGTGTTGGCTCTCACTGTCCCCTCATGTCCAGTTTAATTGAGCTGGAGCAAGAACTGCATGGCAACTCCTGGAGTTTGTGCTGCTTCCTCTGCCATATTGTCAAAGGTCAATGATGGACCACCAGACCATCCATCTCAAAAGCCACTTAGAACACATTATAGACAGGATGGACTGCCAGGTAGAGATATACTTTGTCAACTTTTGTCAGCTCTGTTGTGGGGGAAATATTCATGGGAGGACAGATGTGCCTTTCTGGTAATGTGGCGCACTATTAATGCATACTTGGGTACTGCAAAGCCAGGGTGGTGCAGTGGTTGGTGTGTTGGACCAGGATCTAGAAGACCAGGGCTTCAATCCTGACTCTGCTATGGAAGCAGGCGTAGTGATTTAGGCCAGTCACACTCTCTCAGCCTAACCTACTTCACAGAGTTGTTGTGAGGACAAAATGGAGAAGAGGAAATGGAGGTGAGCTCCTTTGGATCCACACCAGCGGTATAAATAAAGTTAAAATAAATCAAATCAAATCTGTTGGAAGTAATCCAGCTATTTAACCTCAAACTTACCCAGGGTTTTTTTTTTTTAAGAAAAAGCCTAGCAGGAACTCCTTTGCATATTAGGCTACATCCCCTGACACAAAGCCAGCTGGAACTGCATTCCTGTGCGTTCCTCCTAAAAAAAAAAAGTCCTGAATTACCTGATTTCCCACTTCCCAATTCTCATTTTCCATATTGTTTTTGTCCAGGGACAGAAGTGTCAAACTCATTTGTTATGAGGCCAGATCTGACATGAATGTTACTATGTTGGGCGGGGCCAAGTGTGCCATAAAATGTAATGCCAGGTACCGGAGACACAAGCTTTATAAAGGGCAGCAGCTGGTAAGCTCAGAGTTGGTGTGTCCCCGCTGCAAGGCCCCATGGGCTGGGGAGTGGGTGCAATGGAAACCCTGCTTGGGTGGTCTGGGGAGCTGGCAGTGCAGCACTGGGTGATGCCCCCACACTGCCTGGACACTGTGAGTGCTGTGAGTCTGGGTCCCAGGGTGAAAACATGAAGCGGCTGGGTGTTGTGAGCTCTCCCCTGCCCCTGAGCCACCATGGAAGAAGACTGGGAAGACAAGTTGAACTTATACTCACCCCTACCTGCTTCTGAAGAAACTGTGTACAACAAGTTCCAAACAAGCTTTATTGTCCACTTTAGACAGCCATAGGCACTGCTATGGGGGGAGACCTCCAGCTGGCAAGCTTTGTTGGTCATCACCACTTGGAGTAGCAAAGGAATGGTGGGAAAAAACTTAAAAAACAGTGACACCACTGACATTGCTACATCACCTCTGGTACAATCCAGAAGTGACAAAGGTAGCTCTAGGAAATGCCAGGAATTCTATGGTAAAACCATAGAGCTTTCAGTGATTCCTAGAGGTACCCTTTGTCCCTTCCAGGAAGTGAAGTAGTGAAATTGACAACACCACTGACATCATGCCCACCCCCATGCCCCCCTAGCCCTCCTGCCAGTTGCCAGGCTCAGCCAGACAGCTCCAGGGAGCCTTTCTACTGAAAGTGGGTAAGAAGCATCCCTACCAGTGGAGCTTTATGGACAATAGACCATGTTCCTAGAATTTATTCCAGATCTGTCCAATCAAGTGCTTTCTTACTCCCTGCCAATCATGTGGGCCCATGTTGATTTCTACCTTTATGCCTAAGAGGGCTTAGAGGTTACATCCTCGCCTCAGAACATGAAGTTCCAAGTTCAGATAAACAATGCAAAGTTCCCCCACTCAGAAGATAATCCTTAATAATCCTTGACTTTGGAGCGAGCTACCAAGCCCCCAGCAACACAACCAAAATGAAGAAATAGATACCGAGAATGTGAATGTGAATTACAGCAGTGGGATTTCAGTGACCTGCAACCAGCGAGTAGACTTCCCACAAAATATTTCTCTTCACCCTAAGCTGATCAGTTCCTCCCCAGCATGATCCTAAGATGTCTACTACCCAATTAACTAGAACGTTACCCTTTATAATTGCCATTTGAAGGGAACTGACTGTTGCAGGGTCACCTCTAATGGTCTGGGATGTGTGCGGAAAGGGGGAGTGTCGGATATATTCCCCATTACGGCATGCTTGGGACACCCTGCAAATTCAGGGGCAGAATCTTCGCCGACATGAACTTTAAAAAGCCATTCTTGCCAAGCTGTGCGTCGGGGATGGAAGTTTTAAACGCCATTCTGTTTTCACAGGGTAGAAATAAATAGATGGTGGCCCCGTACGCCGACCTTGCAAAGTCATCTGATAGAACAGATTGCAGTCCACTTTGGGGATTGACTTGCATGGAAAGCCGCGAAGGCAAATAGCATTTATTTATGTTCAAGGGACGGTATTGCTTGCACATCCTCTCCCGTTGCTTCAACAGATTGAGAGGGAATAGAGTTGCTATGCTTTTCTCTAAAGAAAGAAAAAAATAACATGAATATTAAAAGCTGAGGATAAAAGTTCCGATTTTTATTCCTGACTCTGCATATAACGCTGTCCTGCATCCACCTATATAATAAAGACAGCCGCCTGTCTCTGGTTTTCTCTGATGGTTGCATTTCTTTTGTGGAATATCTGCATAAGAACAAAACCTGGAGGTCACGTTGAACTGTCGTTGCTGTGTTTGCTTTGAACAAACCCCATCTAAGTTATTTCCCCCTCGCTTGCTTAAAGAAACAATTGACAGCCGTTTGAAATTTCACAATTTGTTGCCATATCAGCTGACAAGAAAGGGATCTTGTTGGGCTTTGCACCCTTGAATAGGCATTTCTAGGAAACACAAAGATGAGAATGGCTTCTATGCCACTACGAATTATGATAATAATTGCCTCCAATAATGAAGTGGTTTAGCTGTGTGATGTACTCCAAGGCCATCTGCTGCGATGCTACGGTTTGTTGTACAGGAAGCAATGGGCCAGGAGTAGGATTGCCATATCATGTCTGACAACTGGTGGGAGGTTAGGGGGTGGGGATATAACAGGGGATTGTGATTGTATGCGTCATTATGTCATTTCTGGGGAAAACTCAGAAGTGATAGAGGGTAGCTCTAGAAATCACCACAAACCCTATGATAAAACCATAGAGTTTTTGGCAATTCCTAGAACTGTCACTTCTGGGTTGTCCCTGGAAGTGACAGATTGATGCATGGGACACCACATTAAAAAAAAAAAAAAAGAATCTCTCACTGCAGTATCTAGTCAAGAGGTTCTTTTCAGACCAGCTATTTCATAAAATTGTTTAAGCAACTGGTCCTGAAAACATCTACCTAAAAGCAAGCTGTAGAGATGGCTTTCTCACTGGGCAAACTGGACATCCCTTTGCCCCACTTATATAGGTCCAGCAGCCTCTCTTAGGATGAATGAACATTGTCCTGTCTGGGTTCTGAGAGCCAGCATGGTGCATTGCTTAAAGCGTTGAATGAGGATATGGCAGATTCAAGCCTGAATCCCACTCTGCCGTAGAGGCCTGCTGGGTGACCTGAGGCTAGTAATCTACTTGTTGCGAAGATGAGATGGAAGAAGGGAGAACAATGTTGTAAGCTGCTTTATGTCTCCATTGGCCAACCGTTCCACTAGGCAAGCTAGGAGATTACCTAGTGCGCCTCCCTTCTGGGGGCACCACATTGCGTGCCCCCCCATGTGACTTGGTGATGTTATCAGTGCGGGGGGGGGGGGGAGCTAGGGTTGCCAAGTCCAATTAAAAAAATATCTGGGGACTTTGGCGGTGGAGGCAGGAGACATTAGAGGTGGAGCCATAAGCAAAGTTGTGACAAGCACAATTGAACTCCAAAGGGAGTTCTGGCCGTCACATTTAAAGGAGCCACACACCTTTTAAACGCCTTCCCTGCATTAGTAACGATGAAGGATAGGGGCACCTTCTTTCAGGACTCATAGAATTGGACCCCCTGGCCCAATCTTTTTGAAACCTGGAGACCTTTTTGAGGAGAGTCATCAGATGCTACGTGAAAAATTTGGTGCCTCTACCTCAAAAAACAGCCCAGATAATCCCAGATCAATTCTCTATTATACCCTATGAGAATTGATCTCCATAGGGAATAATGAATTCCTGTCGGCCAGCTGACTGGGAGCGGGAAGGAGCCTGGGAAAGTGAGAAACCCCCGCTGGGACCTGGGGATTGGCAAGCCTAGGGGAGCACCAGAAGTTAGCCTTGCCTGGGGTGCCAGACAGTCTAGGGCTAGCTAACCTACAAACCTTTACTATGAAGAAGAAGAGGAGTTAGTTTTTATTCCCCTCTTTCTGTATCCTAAGAAGTCTCAAAGCAGCTTACAATCTCCTTCCCTTCCTCTCCCCATAACAGATACCTTGTGAGGCAGGTGGGGCTGAGAGAGTCCTGAGAGAACTGGGACTGGTCCAAGGGTCTCCCAGGGGGCTTTGTATGCAAGAGGAGCATGGAATTCAACCCAGTTCTCCAGTTTAGAGTCCACCTTTTATTAACCTCTACAGTCTATGCCACGTTGAAATGCAAAGCTCCAGTAAATGCACATTCAACTTTGGTGAACGACAAAAAAAATGTTCAAGACCACCTACCCCTTTCCATTCATGGCCAAGACCCTTTCCAAAATGCTGTGAGGGATCCTCATCTCTCTAGATGATTCTGACAACAAGCAAGAATATGAGGAAGAAAAACAGTTGATGAGAATACCCTTTGAAGCGAATGACGGTTCATTTGGTCGGCTGGTTCATTTGGTCTAATGGGAAGGTTCATTTGGTTGGTTCATTTGGTCTAATGGGAAGGGCACGAGGACGAGAGCTACAACAAAACCATTTTCTTTTAATACAGAAGAATTTCAGAAGCTGATGAGGGTTATTAACAAGGTACATTGGAAGAGGGAATCTATGCCCTTGACAGGGTCGGCCCTGCCACGAGGCAAACTAGGTATTAGATCGGAATGGATGTTTAAGACTACTGAATCTTTTAAATTATACTTTGTTTTAATTTAATGTTTTAACTTAAATGTTTTCATTGTTGTTTTATTATGAATTGTGAGCCTGCTTCGGCGGGGAGGGTGGGATATTAATAAAAAACCCCTAAACCTAGGTGATTGTCTAGGGCACCGACCTTCTGGGGGTACCCAATTGGGTGTCCCCACATGACTTAGTGACATTATCATTGCAGAGGGAGGCCCCAGAAATTAGCCTTGCCTAGAGTGCCAGTCAGTCTAGGGCTGGCACTGGTCCTTGAATGTAGATTACACCCCCCCCCCCCAACAATGAGTTTGCAGATTAGTTAGCAACTACGTTCCGGTCTACGTGGCAACCAGAAGGAAGAAAAATGGTCAGAAACTGCTTCTTATCAGGGTGCTGCCATTGTGAAACCACTGGAAATGCTTCAGGGTGGCTGTAAGCACTGTCCCATCAAATGTATCACCCCACATAACCAGCATCTACAGGATGAAGACAATCTACATGGAGAGCATTCTCATACATTACAGTGACTGGAATTGCTCTCACGTGGAAACCTTTCCAGAGGTTTTCCCAAGATGGATTTAATATGAGAATGTTAAGTTGTTTTTCTGTGCATCAAGCACTGGAATGTAACCGTTGAAGTATTTTATAAGATCCAGGGGACATCTTGTAGAAAAAGAGATGCCAGAGCTCATTGGCACAACTCATTTGCATATGCCACGCATACCCCCTGACAGAAAGTTTGTCAAATCTTTCTTTCTTATCCCCCTCCCCGCAAAAATACTTGCTTCTGGGCTCCATTGTTCAAACCCCCTGTGAGAATTTTGCTGAACTCTTAAGATTTGACAGACTTTCTAATATTTTCCCCCACAAAGGGAAAATAACCAAAACATTAAGCAGATAGATGGAAATCTTCATCATGACCCTGTGGCCACATAGGAGAATGTAATTTAATAATAATAATAATAATAATAATAATAATAATAATAATAATAATAATAATAATAATAATAATAATAATAATAATAATAATAATAATAATAATATGATATTGGATTTATATCCCACCCTCCACTCCGAAGAGTTTCAGAGCGGCTCACAATCTCCTTTTCCTTCCTCCCCCACAACCCTGTGAGGTAGATGAAGATATTGGATTTATATCCCGCCCTCCACTCCAAAGAGTCTCAGAGTGGCTCACAATCTCCTTTACCTTCCTCTCCCACAACAGGCACCCTGTGAGGTAGATGAAGATATTGGATTTATATCCCGCCCTCCACTCCGAAGAGTTTCAGAGTGGCTCACAATCTCCTTTACCTTCCTCCCCCACAACAGACACCCTGTGAGGTAGATGAAGATATTGGATTTATATCCTGCCCTCCACTCCGAAGAGTCTCAGAGTGGCTCACAATCTCCTTTACCTTCCTCCCCCACAACAGACACCCTGTGAGGTAGATGAAGATATTGGATTTATATCCCGCCCTCCACTCCGAAGAGTCTCAGAGCGGCTCACAATCTCCTTTACCTTCCTCCCCCACAACAGACACCCTGTGAGGTGGGTGGGGCTGAGAGAGCTCTCACAGCAGCTGCCCTTTCAAGGACAACCTCTGCCAGAGCTATGGCTGACCCAAGGCCATGCTAGCAGGTGCAAGTTGAGGAGTGGAGAATCAAACCCGGTTCTCCCAGATAAGAGTCTGCGCACTTAACCACTACACCAAACTGGCTCTCCTTTGCATAAGTATGATGGGAGTAAGGTTTGATTATGAAAATTATAACTCAAGAAGTATTTTAAGGTAGATGCTGAGCTGATATAATTTAGTACACCTTCCAGTGATGTTAGGGGTGTGTGACATATGCAAATGAGTTATGCAAATGAGCTATGCTAATGAGCTCTGGGCACCTCCTTTTCTATGAAATGATCCCTGCAGAAGGCTATACAGGTATACCGTTTTCGCACACAGCTTACCTCGCAGTCACAATCCTGTTCCCTCCACAGCGTCCGGTCGGATTTCCCATCATCTGCGCCGGAGTTACAGGAAGTGCCGCTTCCCAGAGAGGAGTGGGTTTTAGCGGTTTACGTTTGCTATGCAAAAGCCGCGGCACTTCCTGTAACTCCGGCACAGATGGTGGGAAATCCAACTGGACACTGAAGAGGGAACAGGATTGTGACTGCGAGGTAAGCTGTGTGTGAAAACGGTAGTAGTTAGTTAAGCCAGTATGTTTAATAAAGTTCTGTTCTGCATTGGGTTATTGTTCTGTTGGAGTCTTTCAACCCAGGATGACCAGTTTTACAGCTGGCACCACGGGGGATGATAGGGTATACATCAATGGATATCATGGTACCCAGGGGTAGAATTCTAGCAGGAGTTCCTTTGCATATTAGGCCACACACCTCTGATGTAGCCAATCCTCCAAGAGCTTACAAAAAAGAACCTTGTAAGCTCCTGGAGGATTGGCTACATCAGGAGGGTAGCCTAATATGCAAAGGAGCTCCTGCTAGAATTCTACCTTGATGGTACCCATGAGGATCACATTTGGGCTTGTTGGGGCACTGTTGTGAGGCAGACTAATGGTGCAATCCTAAGAACACTTTCCTGAGAGTAGACACCACTGAATAGGCCTGGGCTGGATTCTGAGTAGACCTCAGTAAAGCAGAAAAGTGACAGTGTATATATGATTCTTAGATTTATTTTTCTGTTTCGTGCATTCTGAAAAATAAACCCCCTTTGTAGTGATCAACTTTATAATTTAGAGACATTCCCATGTGTTCTATAGTGTTAATGAATTGGTAATTTGTGGTCTTGCCTTAAGAACAAATGACGTTTATTTAACAGGCTATTTTTTAAATAGAAATGCACAGGAATGCAGTTCCGGCTGGCTTGATACCCTGGGGTGTGGCCTAATATGCAAATGAGTTCCTGCTGGGATTTTTCTACAAATGGTGACATTAGGGGATGTGGTCTAATATGTAAATGAGTTCCTGCTAGTTATTGAGTAAGGTTTAGAGATTGCTTTACAAAATGTTTTTGTTTCTACATGTGTATGCACATGTGAATGCATTACTGTATTGAAGAAGAAGAAGATATTGGATTTATATCCCGCCCTCCACTCCAAAGAGTCTCAGAGCGGCTCACAATCTCCTTTCCCTTCCTCCCCCACAACAGACACCCTGTGAGGTGGGTGGGGCTGGAGAGGACTCTCACAGCAGCTGCCCTTTCAAGGACAACCTCTGCCAGAGCTATGGCGGACCCAAGGCCATTCCAGCAGGTGCAAGTGGAGGAGTGGGGAATCAAACCCGGTTCTCCCAGATAAGAGTCCACGCACTTAACCACTACACCAAACTGGCTCTAAATTGAGTTTACAGAAGACGAGAATAAGGGGTTCCCCCCCACAGATTGCCTTAAAATTCAACTCTCATTCATTACCCAATGTTACTGTAGTTTCCCCCCCTTATGTCAAGACATCTGTGTAAAACATCCTTGTGCTGCCCCCATTGATTCCATTTCCCCCTTGTTCCTTTTAAAACTGGTTTCTCCCATACTTTTTATTTTCATTTCAAAATAAATTTGCAAGAAAGCCCCTTCCTGGGAATCTGAATATGTTCCCTCACTTCGAGGATTGTCAGAAAGGGCTGGTTTGGATTTTGTTTTTTAAAAAAATGAATGCCGGAGGCTAAACGTTTCAGCGCCGGAAGGCTCCTACATTGAAACAAGCAGTCATTCCCACTGGGGGCACCTTCTTCTTTGCTCTGCCTTGTGAGCTTGTGCGTGTGTGTGTGTGTGTCTGGTCTGCTCTCCTCTCTTTGCTTCTTTCTCTCCCTCTCCAGCCTAAGAAAGGCCAGAACTCACTTGCTGCCACCTCCCCCGGCAGGGAGCTTTTTTGGGGGGGGGGGGGAATAGGGAGAAGTCTGCAATTCCAGTTCCTTCAAAAGGGCTCTTGACATGCTTACCAGACCAATGCAGGGAGAGACTGAAGAAGATACACGTGTTAATCATAAGTCTTGACAGGACTTTTTTTGAGCAGGAATGCACTTTCGGGTGGCTTGGCATCAGGGGGTGTCCAATTCATGCAAATGAATTCCTGCTGGGCTTTTTTGTAGAAAAATGTGTGAAACAATGGTTATGTCAGATCGGGGGTGTGGTCCAATATGCAAATGAGTTTGTGCTGGGCTTTTTCTACAAAAAAAGTCCTGAGTCTTTTTGGGGGTGGAGATGCCCTGGATCCTGTTCCCCTCTCGCTTTATACAAGAGTAGATGTACCAGAGCCAATGTTACTACTCTTGTGTAAGGGGATATGCAGTTGCAGTGCAACTCCATGTACAAATAGTCCCACCAGCTGTCAGATCATCTCTTGGCCCTTCATACCTTTCTCCCAAGCAGGGAGACCCTTTCTTTTTCTTTACATTCTTTTCATGTTTTCAGTGTAAAAATGTCAGGGGCCAAACGACTGAGCAAACAAATTATCCTTTCTGCTTAAGAGCTGCTGTTTGATAGCCCCTTGCTTTACACAAGAGTAAATATACTGAAACAAATGGGGTTATTCTTGTGCAAGAGGGTCACAACCTGCCCATGTGTTCCAAGGCTGAAAGCAGGACTTTTTTTGTAGCAGGAACTCCTTTGCATATTAGGCCACACACCCCTGTTGTAGCCAATCCTCCAAGAGCTTACAGCAGGCCCTGTAATAAGAGCCCTGTAAGCTCTTGGGGGATTGGCTACATCATGGAGGTGTGGCCTAATATGCAAAGGAGTTCTTGTTACAAAAAACCCCTTGATTCTTCAGTGCATGAACAAAAAGAAAGAAAGAAAGAAAACTGGGGGGTGGGGGGGGTGGGGAGGGACTTCAGAACAGATAGAACTTTGACGGGAAGTCTGAACTGATTGCATCAGTAGCGTGATTATCGGAACCAGCACGACACATGTGAGAATGCATAAGGTGGCTGCATAAGTCTGGAAGGGAAAAAGCCTAAGAGACTCAAGGAAATACAGACAAGACTATTGCATGCCTAAGAAAAACGAAACTTTGGAAAGAAGCAGGTTCCTTACATGCATGCAAAAAGCAGGTCAAATGATGAATCACATTATTAGAGAATTAAGAAAGTCTGGTAAAAAGGTTGGCTTTGCTAACTTGAAAACGTCTCTGGTAAGAGATTGAATTGTCTGCAGGTGAGAGATAACGTCCTCAGAGAACGGCTGCGACCTGAGGGAGATTTATCCCTAGACAAAGCTCTTCAGATTTCAAGGGCCTTGGAAGCTGACAGGCCAAAGATCTGAATTCAGCTGAAGGTGCTGTCTGCACCCTTGATTTAATGGGGCAAAGGGCAAGGCAGACATATTTCAAGAATAGAAATACCTCTCTCTCAAGGGATTGCTGGGGAAAAATGGAAAAGAGACAGGCATGCCAAAATGGTGGATTTCAGAAAGTTCTGAACAGTGCAAGATAGTTGGAAACCTTTGTTTCCACTGCCAGAAGCAAAATCATTTTGCAGTGTTCTAAGAATTCTTTCAGTATACAGGGGGCTTTCTTTGTAGAAGGAACTCCTTTGCATATTAGGCTACACTCCGCTGATGTAGCCAATCCTCCAAGAGTTTACAGGGCTCTTCTTATAGGGCCTACTGTAAACTTCAGGGGGGATTGGCTACATCAGGGGTGTGTGGCCTAAATGTGCAAAGGAGTTCCTGCTACAAAAAAAAACACCTTTGAGTGTACAATAGGAGACGCACATGTGGCTACACCTCACTGCAGACTCGCCCTCCTTGGGATTTCCAGTTTTTAATCTGGTCCCCCTGGGTTGCCAAACTCCAGGTGGTACCCGGAGACTGAAAGCGGAGAAAGGAAGGGAGCAAAAAACTTAACCCAAATAATTGAACTAAGAACCTGGAAGGTTAAATACATACAAATCTGAGGGCCAATTCCTTAAAAAAACAATGAATGCAAATCTTAAATATATAAACAATGCAAGATTATATTTTAAAAAATGCATGTATTTATTATAGGATGGCTTAAAAATAGTTATGGGCCCAACTAGGACTTTTTTGGGGTTGAAAAATCCTAGCAAGAACTCATTCGAATATTAGGCCACACCCCGTGACATCACCATTGTCGTGCATAGGGGTTTTTTTTAATAGAAAAGGCCCAGCAGGAACTCATTTGCATAGAAGGCCACACCCCCTGACATCACCATTGTTTTGCACAGGGCTTTTTTGCAGAAAAAGTCCAGCAGGGACCTATTTGCATATTAGGCCACACCCTCTGATGCCAAGCCAGCCAGAACTGCATTCCTGTGTGCTCCTGCTCAAAAAAAAGCCCTGGGCCCAACTGTAGCCTCAATACAAGATAAAATCAAACAATGCTCACAAATGAAACCTAATGCGACCTGGAGACCCCCTGAGATTACAACTGATCTCCATGATCCTGTTGCCTAGCATTTGCTTGCTGGTAGATCACCCAGATTGATGGGGCTGGTGGCTGGGTGTTTGGCTGTTGTATTGCGTAGGGGCTATCGTAATTTTGGGCAAGGGCAATGAATATTTGGTTCTTCCTATGGCGTTAGACTGCCTTTCTGGCCAGTGTAATTTTTACTTGGTTTCGCCCATTTTTGATCCTGTCTATGTTTCTGTTTCATTATTTTATGCCGTTAAAGGTTTTGAAAGTGAACTGATCTCCAGGTGACAGAGATCTGTTCCCCTGCAGAAAACCGTCTCTTTGGAAGGTGGACTATATGCCATTACACCCCATTGAAGTCCCTCCCCTCCCCAAACTCCGCCCTCCTCAAGCTTAGGGTTGCCAAGTCCCCTGCGGCCTCCATCAGGGGACTGTTTTCGTGTGTGCTTTGCGATGACGTCACTCGGAAGTAATGTCATCGCACCGACAATGTTGCATGCGTGCTGCTCGAGGAGAGTCCGGGAAAACTCTGTGGTTTTCCTGGACACTCTAGCAATTTGAGAGAGAAACTCTATGGTACCATAGAATTTTCCTTCCAAATTGCTAGAGCATCCAGGAAAACCATAGAGTTCTCCTGAATGCTGCTAGAGTGGCTGGCACACGATATTGCCAGTGCAATGACGTCACTTCTGAGTGATGTCATCGCACCGGCAATGTCAGGGGAGGATCCACCTGCTGACCCAATGTGGGCCGGCAGGTTGGTAACCTCCAGGGCGGGAGAGTTCCCACCCAGCCCGGGAACTATTCAGGCTCCATTCCCCCAGTCTCCAGGTATTGCCCAGCATGGAGCAGGCAGCCCTGTCCGTGCAGCTGGCCTTTTAATGTCAGTTAGATCTGTGGCCTGGAATGGACTATTTCTGCTCATTGAACCTCTGTTATAGGGGCAGAGCATTTCCCCCTGGTTCATTTGGCAACCGGGCTCTCCTTCAGCCCAGGAAGCTGATTCACATTTCTTTTCTTTTTTTTATAAAAATTATTAAAAGACCTTTCTTGTTGAAGTAAATTCAATTGACATTATGTAATCTGTAGATTCTGTTCCTAAATGTTTGCTCGAAATACAGTGAATGCTTGCTTCCTTGGAGAATACACTACTTGGAAAGTATTGGTGACTGTGAAAAAAAAATCAGTATTCTGTACATGTCTCAAGACTAGACTATACTCGAGGGGAATTTGTGTGTGTGTGTGTGTGTGTGATTGCATCTCCAGCGTTTGAATAGTGATACTTGATAGCTCTTATTGTGGGATGTGAGAAGTACTTTCTTTTGTCTCTCCTAAATCTACTCACAATCAGCTTCATAGCACAGCTTTTTTTGCGTGATGAGAGAAGGAGGAAATGTTCTTTCTCTTCACTTTCT
This sequence comes from Heteronotia binoei, assembly GCF_032191835.1. Taxonomy (NCBI): domain Eukaryota; kingdom Metazoa; phylum Chordata; class Lepidosauria; order Squamata; family Gekkonidae; genus Heteronotia; species Heteronotia binoei. Next base: position 22,073,314 of record NC_083229.1, on the reverse strand, counting down.
CTACACTGCACAGTGTACACAGTTTTATGGACTTAAAAAAAAAAAAGAGGTCAGGCTACACAAGAGGCTAGGAAGTCCATGAATCATAAAATCGTAGAGTTGGAAGGGGCCATGCAGACCATCTAGTCCAACCCCCAGCTCCATGCAGGATCAGCCTAAACAGGGGTGGAATTCTAGCAGGAGCTCCTTTGCATATTAGGCCACACCCTGCTGATGTAGCCAATCCTCCAAGAGCTCACAAAAAAGAGCCTTGTAAGCTCTTGGAGGATTGGCTAATCAGGGGTGTGTAGCCTAATATGCAAAGGAGCTTCTGCTAGATTTCCACCCCTGAGCCTAAAGCATCTCCGACAAATAATCATCCAGCCGTGTTTTGAAGAATGAATGAAGGGGAGCTCACCAGCTTCCTACGCATCCTCAACCTGTTTTTTTCAGCAGGGAGATGTAGGGTCTATGTCTCTCCCAGTTCCATGTGGAATACACATGAAGATGCCTTATACTGAATCAGACCATTGGTCCATCAAGGTCAATATTGTCTATGCAGACTGGCAGCAGCTCTCCAGGTTTTTAGGTAGAGGCCTTTCACATCACTTACTGCTTAGTATTTTTAATGGGAGATGCAGGGGATTGAATCTGGGACCTTCTGCATGCCAAGCGGAGGTAATTCCTCTGAGCCACAGTCTCCTCCTGGCCTGAAATGAAAAGGGCTCCAGTTTGTTCATCTCCAGATGTTCCCAGCCTGAAGCTCCAACCTTACCCTCACCCTCATCAGTGGCCAGGGGTAACCTGGCAATGCTGCTCAAACTCCAGATGGGACACATGCAAGTGGTAACAGGAAGCTGCTTATCTTCTTTCTCCTTCCTTCAGGGGGTGTGGGCATTTGTACCCCCACAAGAGTGGGACTGAAGGCAGCTGCCCCAGTTGCCCATCGACTAAGGCCACTCTTGCCTTTTGGGAGTATAGCTGCAGTACTGCAGTCTGAGCTTTCTGCTCATGACCTGAGTTCGATCCTGGTGGAAGCTGGGTTCAGGCGGCCGGCTCAAGGTTGACTCAGCCTTCCATCCTTCCAAGGTCAGTCAAATGAGTACCCAGCTTGCTGGGGGGAAAGTGTAGATGACTGGGGAAGGCAGTGGCAAACCACCCCGTAAAAAGTCTGCTGTGAAAACGTCGCGATGTGACATCACCCCAGAGTCGGAAATGACTGATGCTTGCACAGGGGAATATCTTTACCCCCCCTTCTTTTTTTTTACTAACGGAGAAAGAGTTCTTATGGAGTTGAGGGGTCTTTAACCCTTTAACACATAGTTTTCCTGGTCCAAATTGCTGCTCTTTATTCCACTGGAGAGGCCCCCACCAGACAAAGAGAAAAGGGGGGGCACAATTACAAAAGCAGAGCATCAGAGTTGCCGAGAACTGCCACACCCTCTCCCAAACTACAGCCCTCCTTCTACTCTCCCCACACCAACCATGATAACAAAACAAATCACATGATGTGCCCAAATTCATGGACCTCCCATGATGACCAAGGAATACTGTCCCAGAAAGGGCTCAACTAGTGTTGCTAGGTCCTCCCCATCTGCCAGCAGGGAGGGCAGGGCTGAAGATCCAGGTGGGGCAACTCCTGGAGATCTGGGGGGTGGAGCCTGGGGAGGACAGGGACCTCAGTGGGGTACAATGCCATAGAGTCTATTCTCAAAAGCAGCCATTTTCTCCAGGGGACTGATCTCTGAAGTTTGAAGATGAGCTGTAAAGCCAAGGGATTCCCAGGTCCCACTTAGAGGCTGGCAGCCCTAAGAGAAACGTGGTCTCCGCCCACCACTGCACTTAGCAAATTGATAGCATCCCCCCCCCCTTAAAATGTCACCCATTGTTGTGCATGAGCAACTGCATTTCCTTTCAAATAACTGAAGGGCCGATAGCATATCTTGCCGTGTGGAACGCATTTGGGCTGTCAATTGTACAAACAATTCCTGAGAGCTGTTAAGTGTGCAAGTTAGCGTGGATTCCTAATGCACAAATCAATCCCGGCGAGAAAAACATCTACCAAAGAAAACCGCACATTCATTTGGAAAGAGCTTGATGGAGGATTTTGATTATCTGGTGATAATAAGAGAGCTTTTCGTATTAATTAATTTTGTCACATTGGTGGCATTTGTAGAAAAACTCCGGTACTTTTAAAATAGATTTTTTTTTTAAAAAAAGCCCCAAACATTCCATTTACTGATTGTGATTTCCAAAGCTCTAAAAAGTAGTTACTCTTTTTAGTTTTTAAAAAAACTCTTAGTAGTTTTTTTAAAAAAGGTTTTAAATTAATATTCCTTTAAAAAAAACAAAAGAAAAAGAAGCAATTTCTCTTTTGTTCTAATGAGATCACTTGCTAGTGGTTTCTTTGCAAAGTAATTGCAACTTATGTTGAGTACTGATTGCTGAGTGTGGGAGATGCTTCTTGGAAGCAGAATGTGCCGCTTCACTTTCACCATAAGTATTTTTGTGTACAAAACATTCTCTAACCCGGCTTTCTAAGCCTGGTAGTTTATCTCTCCAAACCTTTGCTGGATAGACAAAGCAGCCTTGTGTGTCTGTGTAAAGCACCATACACTTTCCCTGTGAAGAAAGGTTAAAATGCTTGGGGCTCTTTAGCTTGGAGAAGCATCGACTAAGGGACGACATGATAGAGGTTTACAAGATTATGCATGGGATAGAGAAGGGAGAAAAAGAAGTCCTTTCTCACAATACAAGAACTCATGGGCACTTAATGAAATTGCTGAGCAGTCGGGTTAGAGAACTCATAAAAGGAAGTACATCTTCATCCAAAGGGGGATTAACACGTGGAATTCAGAGCCACAGGAGGAGGTGGCAGCTACAAGCATAGCCAACTTCAAGGGGGGATTGGATAAACCTATGGAGCAGAGGTCCATCAGTGGCTATTAGCCACAGTGTATTTTTGGAACTCTCTGTCTGGGGCAGTGATGCTCTGTATTCTTGGTGCTGGGGGGGGGGGCACAATGGGAGGGCTTCTAGTGTCCTGGCCCCACTGATGGACCTCCCGATGGCACCTGTTTTTTTTTTTTTGGGTCACTGTGTCCAACATGGCTGGTCCAACATGGCTTCTCTTATGTTCTTATATAGTTTATTTATACTGACCCAGTAGTGTTTTTAAGGCAAGAGATGAACAGACAGAGTTTGCCATTCCTTGCCTTTTCTTATTGAACCTGGAATTCCTTGATGATCCCCGATCCAATTACTAGCCAGGGCTAACTATCAACGGATTGAAATTTTGAGTCCATTGGCACCTTTAAGGCCAACAAAAGCTGATTCAAGGTATGAGCTTTTGTGTGCAGGCATCCTTCCTCAGATACATAGAGGAAGTGTGGATGCACATGAAAGCTTGTACCCTGAAACAACTTTTGTTGGTCTTAATACTGCCACTGAATTTAACATTTGTTCTATGCTTCAGACCAACATGGCTGCACTCCAGCTCATATGATTGCATAAAAAAAATCCTTTAAAAAAATTGCTCCAGCAATTTGGGAGGGAAAATTCTATGGTACAATAGTTTATTAATTCATTTGTATGCCACCTTTCTTTGCAATGGGTACACAAAGTAGCTGACATCGTTGTCCTCGGCTCCATTTCATCCTCACAGCAACCCTGTGAGGTAGGTTGGGTTGAGAGAGTGTGACTGGCCCAAGGTCACCCAGCAAACATCCATGCACAAGTAGGGATTCAAAACCAGATCTTCCAGAGCCTAGTCCAATACTCTTAGCCACTACACCACCTTGGCTCTTTTTTGGTTTATAGTCAGTGCATACATTTTAACAGTAAAGGAAGTGAGGTGTCCAAGGGAATAAGAAGGAAAACAGTATAATTAATTTCCAAAGTTTTCCTAGCTAAACATGTATCCAGGAGGAATGGGTATGGCATGGCAAACCCATTGAATATGATGGATAGATCTGTTCACTCCTATGAAATGGTTCCATCCTCGCAGCTAACCTCTGCACTTCAGATATAGAACACACACTTCATTCGTTCATTCATTCATTTGCTTTCTAGTCTCCCATTCCCTACACAACAGGGCTCAGGGAGGGTTATGTCATAAAGAAAAGGTAAAAAGTTAACTTTACAGTTTCAATCATTGCATCAGCAGTGGTTCTTAATAAACCAAATGCACTGCAGATAGTTACAGTTGAAGTAGTAGATGGGAGGGAACAGAACCTTAAGAATAGAGGTTGATGCTCTTCAGACCGTTAAGAACATAAGAACATAAGAGAAGCCATGTTGGATCAGGCCAATGGCCCATCAAGTCCAACACTCTGTGTCACAGAGTGGCAAAAAATTTTATATACACACATACATTGTGGCTAATAGCCACTGATGGACCTGTGCTCCATATTTTTATCTAAACCCTTCTTGAAGGTGGCTATACTTGTGGCCGCCACCACCTCCTGTGGCAGTGAATTCCACATGTTAATCACCCTTTGGGTGAAGAAGTACTTCCTTTTATCCATTTTAACCTGTCTGCTCAGCAATTTCATCGAATGCCCACGAGTTCTTGTATTGTGAGAAAGGGAGAAAAGTACTTCCTTCTCTACTTTCTCCATCCCATGCATTATCTTGTAAACCTCTATCATGTCACCCCGCAGTCGACGTTTCTCCAAGCTAAAGAGTCCCAAGCGTTTCAACCTTTCTTCATAGGGAAAGTGCTCCAGCCCTTTAATCATTCTAGTTGCCCTTCTCTGGACTTTCTCCAATGCTATAATATCCTTTTTGAGGTGCGGCGACCAGAACTGCACACAGTACTCCAAATGAGACCGCACCATCGATTTATACAGGGGCATTATGATACTGGCTGATTTATTTTCAATTCCCTTCCTAATAATTCCCAGCATGGTGTTGGCCTTTTTTATTGCAAACGCACACTGTCTTGACATTTTCAGTGAGTTATCTACCATGACCCCAAGATCTCTCTCTTGGTCAGTCTCTGCCAGTTCACACCCCATCAACTTGTATTTGTAGCTGGGATTCTTGGCCCCAATGTGCATTACTTTGCACTTGGCCACATTGAACCGCATCTGCCACGTTGACGCCCACTCACCCAGCCTCAACAGATCCCTTTGGAGTTCCTCACAATCCTCTCTGGTTCTCACCACCCTGAACAATTTAGTGTCATCCGCAAACTTGGCCACTTCACTGCTCACTCCCAACTCTAAATCATTTATGAACAAGTTAAAGAGCATGGGACCCAGTACCGAGCCCCCCCTGCGGCACCCCACTGCTTACCATCCTCCACTGCGAAGACTGCCCATTTATACTCACTCTCTGCTTCCTATTACTCAGCCAGTTTTTGATCCACAAGAGGACCTGTCCTTTTACTCCATGACTCTCAAGCTTTCTAAGGAGCCTTTGATGAGGAACTTTATCAAAAGCTTTCTGGAAGTCAAGGTAAACAACATCTATTGGGTCTCCTTTGTCCACATGTTTGTTCACCCCCTCAAAGAAATGTAACAGGTTAGTGAGGCAAGATCTTCCCTTGCAGAACGTTGCGATCCTTTGCCCGTATGCCTGGTGGAATATCTCTATCTTATAGGTCCTGAGGAATTGTTTCAGATCCCACAGGGCCTGGGTCTCACTAGACAGAGAATTCCACCTGGTTGGGCCCAGGGCTGAAAAGGCCCTGTCCCTGGTCGTGGACAGCTAGGTGGTTTTTGGGCCAGGGACCACTAGCTGGCTGCCTCTAGCTGAGCATAATGCTCTTTGAGGGACATATCAGGAGAGGTGGTCCTGTAGAGACAGTAGGTCAGAGTTCATGTAACTTCTTCTTAGATGCAGGAATTGAAGTCTTGGGGGACTCAAATGTAGCTCTTCTACTGCAGACCCACCGGAAACAATTTGCAATCCAATTTCTCAGAGAGAAGTGAAGGTTATCATTGTTGCTAGAATTAGAGCTGCCAAGCCCCCGGTCTGGGTGGGGGTTCTCCCGCCCAGGAGGTTCCCAACCCACTGGCCCACACTGGGCTGGTGGGGGGAACCTCCCCCGAAGTCACCGGCCACTCTAGGCGTTTCTGAGAAAACTCTATGATTTTCCTGGATGTTCTAGCAATTTGGGAGGGAAAACTCTATGGTACAATAGGTACCATAGATTTTTCTCCTCCCAAAATGCTTAGAGCAGGGATGTAAACATACGGCCCGCGGGCCAGATCAGCCCTGCAGAGGGCTCCAATCAGGCCCTTCAGCAACTGGCTGTCGTTTGCTTCATTTCCCCTTGCCTGCTTTTTTGGCTGGCTATTTTGTGTTTCTTCCCAGATAAGCCGGAGCAGCAAAGCAGCCTTTCCCTCCCCCCCTCCCTTTTCCCAAAGGGAGTAGGAGAGAGGAGCAGCCTCAGCCAATGAAGGAGCTTGGCTCTGTAGCTCTGCTGGGTGATTAAGTTTGCCAGGCTCAATTAATCGCTGTGCACAGCTACTGAGACAAGCCTCTCTTCCTTCTAATGAATGGCTGAGGCTTCTTCCCCTCCTCGTGCCCCAGGGATGGAAAGAAAGAGCCAGAGCTTCCTTTGCCAGTCCCCACCATCAGGAGAGCTAGAAAGAGTGCTTTTAAGACAAGCAGAGTTTTAGTGAAGGTATGAACATTTTGCCTTGCTACAGAGAGAGAGAGAGAGAGAGAGAGTTTTGTTGGGCTTGTTATGGGTGTAACTGGGTTCCCCTCCTCTTTTTCTGTACTCATGCCCTCCAGTTTTTCTCAATAGGAAAGCATGTGGACTATTTAGAAGAGAAATATCAGCATTAGGCTGAGAGTGTGTTCCACCCCAGGTTTATCCAGCAAATTTTCCTTAATTTTTCTTTCACATTTTCCTTTGATTGGGGGTCTTGAATTTAGTCTTCCCAGACAGTAGCCTGGCACTGACCACTGTACATGACTGCCTGTCTCTCTGTTCTTGTAGTTGTTTTTTGGAGGGGAAGTTGTATTTTTTTTTTAGTTGTAGTCATTTTTCTGGGGAAAATGACAGTTTTGTAGACAAGCGCATAGCCCTCAGTCTGTGCCATGATGCCTTCACATGTTCTTGACTAGTACGTGAAGCAACTTCTGTACAAAAATTCACAATGCCCAACTGCTTCATGTTCCTCTCAGCCACACTGACCATGAGCATTGACCAGGAGATGTCTGTAATGAATGTCAGTGAATCAAAAGTAGGTTTACAATTTACAGATGTGCACACCTGAACAGCACATATTCAAGATTGGTGCAGTACAGACATTGTCTGCAGTTTTTGATGCAATAATTCATCGCAAGAGGTGGCATTTATCAGAGACTGTAAAACAAAATATTGCAAGCATGCTAATATTTTACGCATGTTTTAAGTAAAAAAAAAACAACCTTTAATTGTGTGTCTGTACCCTTTATAAAGTTTATATGTCCGCTACCTGGCATTACATTTTATGATACACGTGGCCCGGACCAACAAGGTCTCATTTATGTCAAATCAGTTCCTCATAACAAATGAGTTTGACACCCCTGGCTTAGAGCATCTGGAAAAACCATAGAGTTTTCCTGGAAATACCTAGAGCAGCTGGCGTGCGAAACAAGTCCCCCGCCAGAGGAGTTGGCAACCCTAGCTAGAATATGAGTTTATTAAATCACGGGATATTAGTTTCTATGTACATCCAAAATGCGCTATAAAAAGTTCAATATTAGGTAGGACCTTAGACACATGCAGTGGAGGAACAAAGCACACCTTGCACAAAATTCATTGCTAAGCAGAAAAATCCTTCCTCAGAAGGGCAAAGCTTAAAATACACAAGTGTGTCATCTTGGCCAGAGATCATTCAGGGTATGAGTCAGGGAGCGCTGTAAGGTATGGAGAAAAGAATCAAATTACCTATTGGCATTGGGGAATGAGGGATGAAAATGGAAATAATTTGTCGATCCCTGGAGCAATCACATCATGCCTCTGGCTTGGCTATCACTGTCATAACATATATTATATTGTGGCTGTGGCAGTGAAGAACCCCGCTGTTGATTGGCTGAGCTGGTGGAGCGATATGAAACGTTCAAGGGCTGAGGGGACCAATCCATCTACAGTCCAATTTGTCTGAGAGAAAGGGAAATTGTCAGTGCGGCTGAGAATCAGAGGGCGGGAATGAAAGGTGGAAAGAGGTTCTGAGATGTAGGGAATCCAGATCAGGTGCCTAGAGACAAGGAAGCTGAAGTAAGTGTGAATGAAGTGAGAAGGAGGAAACTGAAGGGAAGGGCAAATCACGCTTGAGAAAAAGTGTAGGGGAACATAGAACAGAAGAGGGGCTAATCGTGAAAGGGGCTTTGAAAAATGTCATGGTTCCCACGAGGGCTGTGTTCCCTGTGGGAGAAAAGTCAGTGTTGTCTAGTCTGATTCATAGCTTCTCTCCAAGGTCTCAGGCAGAGGTCTTTCACATCACCCACAACCTGATTATTTCAACCAGGTCTCAGATTCAGTGGGAGCTCACAGGAGCACAGCTCCTGAACCTTTCTGAGAGTTCCACCTCCTTGTCCATTGAATAGTATGTGCAGCGGCATAACAATCCCTGGATGAGCTCCACCACCTCTTTTTTCTACAAAATGACCTCTGGTTTCAACCAAAGAAGCCATGGATTGAACCTGGGACTCTGCTTTAACAACTGATCCCCAAACTACAGAGAGCAGTTCCCCTGAAGAAAATGGCTGCTTTGGAGGATGGACGTTATGACATTGTGCCATGCTGAGCTTCCATGCTGAAAGCCAGCATAGTGATCAACAGGTTAAGATGGCAGGCTGTAATCTGGAGAACTGAGTTTGATTCCTCACTCCTTCACATGCAGCCAGCTGGGTGACCTTGGACCTGTCACAGTTTTCTTAGAACTCTCTCAGCCCCACCTATCTCACGGGGTGCCTTTTGTGGTGTGGGGAAGGGAAGGCGATTGTAAGCCACATTGAGACTCTTTAAAATAGAGGAAAGCAGGGTATAAACACCAATGTTTCTCTTCTTTGTCTCCTTCCTCCTCATGAAGCCTGATGGGTGACCTTGGGCCAGTTTGGTGTAGTGGTTAAGTGTGCAGACGCTTATCTGGGAAAATCAGGTTTGATTCCCCACTCCTCCACTTGCACCTGCTGGCATGGCCTTGGGTCAGCCATAGCTCTGGCAGAGGTTGTCCTTGAAAGGGCAGCTGCTGTGAGAGCCCTCTCCAGCCCCCCCCCACCTCACAGTGTGTCTGTTGTGGGGGAGGAAGGTAAAGGAGATTGTGAGCCACTCTGAGACTCTTCGGAATGGAGGGCAGGATATAAATCCAATATCTTCATCTACCTCACAGGGTGTCTGTTGTTGGGGAGGAAGGTAAAGGAAATTGTGAGACTCTTCTCACAAGAAAATCTGAGACTCTTCGGAGTGGAGGGCAGGATATAAATCCAATATCTTCATCTACCTCACAGGGTGTCTGTTGTGGGGGAGATTGTGAGCCACTTTGAGACTCTTTGGAGTGGAGGGCGGGATATAAATCCAATATCTTCATCTACCTCACAGGGTGTCTGTTGTTGGGGAGGAAGGTAACCGCTCTGAGACTCTGGTCTGACCCAGCAGGCCTCTTCTTATGTTCTTATGAAAACCTTGGCCTCTCTGCTCTGTTATTGGCCACTGTGTGAGACAGGATGCTGGACTAGATGGACCACTTAAGCGATCCAGCAGGCTGTTCTTCCAGTCACTAAACCCCTGAGCAGGAAAATAATGCCCATTGCTATAAGCATTCTGAGTCCCCCACCATGGATAGCCACCAACATGTTGCAAGCGGTCACGCTCAGAACATAACATGCTCATTTCCATAAACTGAAACCAGAACTGTGACCATCACCAGATTGTAAAGGGGAACATTTGCCCTTCTTTGGCCTCTAGCAGCCTGTTTCGTCCCAGAACTTTTTTTCCTCACAGCCAAGGGGTGCATAGTTTTGTGTAAACCCCGAACGCACTCAATCTGTGTGACTGTGGTAAATGCCTTGAACATCACAGCCCCATACAATCTGAGACAGTTGCTATTTTTACATAGATAAGAAAATCACTGGCTTTTTGCCAGTGGGACCATACAGGCAGAAAGCTCCTTCTTGTACTTGCTTAGTATTCTGTTAAAATTTCACAGTCTTCTTTTCTTTCTTTTTAAAATGCATATTCTTTTTCATGTGGTCGGTTAATCTCTCTGTTTAATCAACAGTCTTTTTAAAGTCAATTAGGAGAGAACAGTGGGGTTAATGTTGTGTAAGGTGAACATTTATTTTTTTTCAGGAATGGAACATTCTTTTATCTTAAGTATGACATTTTTAATTAAGCATTTTTTAAAAAAAAGTGGAGGGGGGGGGCTTGTTCTCAGAATAGAAGCGCTCCATATGACACTTTGCTTCAGATGCCAAAATTCAGCTGATCTTTAAGTTCCTTCTTCAAGGTATTTTCTTGTCATTTGTTGTGACAAAAAGCAAGCACAAAGGATGGAAAAGGCCCAGGAATGATTGGGCGAGGCAATTGTACATAGGGTTGCCAACTGCCAGGTGGGATCTGGAGATTTCCTGGAATTACAGTTGATCTGCAGATGACAGAGATCTTATCTGCACAATTTCTTTTTCTGGGCATGTCCCCTGGTTGGGTTAGTAGCTGCATTCTGAGAATCTGCTTCTACCAGGCAGGTATGGATCCAATTCAGGTTGGGGCTGTACCATGCAGGATCCCTTGGAGGAAAAGTTATTGATTTATTTCATTTGTTTGTACCCTGCCTTTCTCCCCAGTAGGGACCCAAAGCAACCTACATCGTTCTCCTCTCCTCCATTTTATCCTCACAACCACCCTGTGAGGTTGAGAGAGAGTGACTTGTCCAAGGTCACCAAGAAAGTTTCCAGAGTGGGGATTCAAACCCAGGTCTCCCAGATAGTAGTTCAACACTCTTCACAACTACACCCCACTGGCAGCTTCTAATGGCAGACTCTATGTCAATACATCCAGGGCTTTTTTGTAGCAGGAATTCCTTTGCATATTAGGCCACACCCCCTGATGTAGCCAATCCCCCAAGAGCTTACAGGGCTCTTCATACAGGGCCTACAGAAGGACTGGCTACATCAGGGGAGTGCGGCCTAATATGCAAAGGAGTGCAGTGCTGGATTAAATTCTGTGGAGGCCCCGAGGCAGTCAAAATATTGGGGGCTCTCTCGCAAATTATCTCAGAGTCTGAGCACTTCTGCTCCACAGCCCATGGCTCCTTCCGCAGCCTGCAGGCACCTTCGTAAAAGCCCCTTTTACTTAGGGTTGCCGATCCCCAGGTGGGGGGCAGGGGATCCCCTGGTTTGGAGGCCCTCCCCCTGCTTCAGGGGCATCGGAAAGCAGGGGGGGAGGGAAATGTCTGCTGGGCACTCCATTATGGAGACCGATTCCCATAGGGTATAATGGAGAATTGATCCGTGGGTATCTGGGACTCCGTGGGGGCTGCTTTTTGAGGTAAAAGTACCAAATTTTCAGCATAGCATGCAATGCCTCTCCTCAAAAGACCCGCCAGGTTTCAAAAGGATTGGACCAGGGGATCCAATTCTATGAGCCCCAAAATAAGGTGCCCCTATCATTCATTATTTCCATTGGAGGGAAGGCATTTAAAAGGTGTGCCGTCCCTTTAAATGTGATGGCCAGAACTCCCGTTAGAGTTTAGTTTTGCTTGTCACACCCTTGCTCCTGGCTGCACCCCGCAAAGTCCCCAGATATTTCTTGAATTGGACTTGGCAACCCTACTTTTCCTAAGCTGCAGGGGAGAGGCAGTGAGAGGCAAACTTGGTGACAATGCCAGCAGCCGCCATACCAGGCAAGTTGGGCAAAGAGCAGCTCAGTTGCTGGCTGCCTGTGCAGGCTGGGAGGGCTGCAAGCAGGGGGGAGAGCAGGGGGGAGAGCAGGGGTGGGGAGCCGGTCCAGGGCCCCTAAAGGCGTGGGGGCCCATAGGGCAGTGTCTACTTGGCCTAATTGTTAATCCGGCTCTGAGTTCCTGCTAAAAAAAAATAGCCCTGACATCCCTGCTGAGCTCCTTCTCTTCCTCCAAAGGGAGGTGGTGAGCTCCCCCTCACTGGCAGTCTTCAAAGCAGAGGCTGGATGAACACTGATCAGGGATGCTTTATGCTGATCCTTCACTGAGCAGGGGGTTGGACTAGATGGCCTGTAGGGCCCCTTCCAACTCCAAATGAGAGCCAGTTTGGACTTAGGGTTGCCAAGTCCAATTCAAGAAATATCTGGGGACTTTGGGGGTGGAGCCAGGAGACATTGAGGGCAGAGCCAGGAGCAAGGGTAATTGAACTCCAAAGGGAGTTCTGGCCATCACATTTAAAGGGACAGCACACCTTTTTAAATGCCTTCCTTCCATAGGAAACAATGAAGGATAGGGGCACCTTTTTGGGGGGCTCATAAGAACATAAGAACATAAGAGAAGCCATGTTGGATCAGGCCAACGGCCCATCAAGTCCAACCCTCTGTGTCACACAGTGGCAAAAAATGTTATATACACACATACACTGTGGCTAATAGCCACTGATGGACCTGTGCTCCATATTTTTATCTAAACCCCTCTTGAAGGTGGCTATACTTGTGGCCGCCACCACCTCCTGTGGCAGTGAATTCCACATGTTAATCACCCTGGTTCAATCGTTTTGAAACTTGGGAAATATTTTTGGGAGCGGCACTAGATGCTATACTGAAAATTTGGTGCTTCTAATTAAAAAAAAAAGCCCCCCCCCGAGCCCCCGATACCCACGGATCAATTCCCCATTATTCCCTATGGGAATCATTCTCCAGAGGGAATAATTGCCCAGTAGATATTTCCCACCCCCTGCCACTTTCTGATGACCCTAAAATGGGGTGGGGGGCAGGCCTCTAAACCTGGGGATTGGCAACCCTCTCTCTCTCTCTCTCTCACACACACACACTAGGCTTGCCAAGTCCAATTCAAGAAATATCTGGGGACTTTGGGGGTGGAGCCAGGAGACATCGGAACGGAGCCAGGAACAAGGGTGTGACAAGCATAATTGAACTCCAAGGGAGTTCTGGCCATCACATTTAAAGGGACCGCACACCTTTTTAAATGTCTTCCTTCCATAGGAAATAATGAAGAATAGGGGCACCTTCTTTTGGAGCTCATAGAATTGGACCCCATGATCCAATTGTTTTGAAACTTGGGGGATACTTTGAGGAGAGTCACTAGATGCTATACTGAGTCACTAGATGCCCCCGAAACCTCTAGATCAATTCCCCATTATACCCTATGAAAATCAATCTCCACATAGGAAATAATGAAGTGCTCAGCAGACTCCCCCCCCCCCCCCCATTTCTGGCGACTCTGAAGGGGGATTGGCCTCTCTACTCATGAGTTGCTGCCAACTTCTTCAAAGTAACACAGACACACCATCCCAAGAGGAAGCCTTTCAATCAGCGACTGAAGCCTCCGGAGGTAGAAACACACATGGTCCTCTGGGAGCGGAGCTTCCCCCCCTCCCCCCCGCCGGCCAGACTCCCTGAGGAGACGCCACCTGGCAGCCGGAGAGGACGCAAGGACTATGAGTCCCAGCATGCACCTCATGAAGGGAGGTCGGACTGGAGCGACTAGCAGGCCGGCGGTGGGCAGGTCTTTGTGACCCGGAGGAAGGGAGGAGCCTGAAGCCTGCGAGGGAGGCAGGCAGGGAAAAAGACACGGCGCCATTTCCCCCCCCTGCTTCCGGATTTCTGGAGAGTGGGGGAGGAGGCTGCTAATTCTGGGGTCCCCCGGCAGGGTGGGGGGTTTGGGAAGCCTAACACACACACACTTACTGGGTCTGGTTCCTCCACAAGGACATCTGAAAAGAACAGGGGCTAGCTGCTCTCTCTCTCTCTCACACACACACACTTAGTTGCTCTGAAATGAAAGCAAAACAAACCGAGGGACTGTGTTGCTGACCCTTCCCATGAAGTACTTCCTGCTCAACTTTAAAGGCACACAGACACATTTTGAAACGGACCTGTTTGCAGGTTTCTAAACCTGCCGGAGATCTAGAGCTGTATTGTGCTGTATTGTGCTGTGGAGGCGGGGCTTCCCCTGTCGGTCAGCTGGCTAGGGGTGGGGGGAAGCCTGTAAAACCAGGGGATCCCCAGCTAGGACCTGGGGATTGGGAAGCCTATGTTTGGTGTAGTTGTGAAGTGCACAGACTCTTTCCTGGGAGAACCGGGTTTGATCTCCCCCCCTCCACACGCATCTGCGGATGTGACCTCCAGTCAGTCACAAGTTCTCACCAAGCTGTTCTGCTCAAGAGTAGTTCTGGGAGAGCTCTCTAGCTCCACCTACTTCACATTGTGTCTCTTCTGGGGCAGGAAAGGGAAAGGAGATTGCAAGCAGGGGTTGTTTGGTGGGAAAATAGGGGGTGGAGCTCATTAGCATAACTCATGAGCATATGCCGCTGTCCCCCCATCAGCCAAAAGCAACTCAGCACAATAAAGGAGAGCCCCAGGTGAGTGAGGCCTGTTTGGGCTGGCTAGAGATCCAGCTAACCCAAGCAGGCCTCACTCACCTGGGGCTCTCTTTGGCCACCTCCCCCACAGCCAGAAGGCCAGCAAGCTACCTGCCGCCCAAAATCACATAAGAAGTGGAGAAAGGGTGGCTTGGACTTCTCCAGGGTTAATAAGGGCTGCTGGGGGTGTGGCGAAGCTCCTGGTGGCTGGCTGGCTGCCCCCTCTCCTAATCTAGGGATTGTTATGCAGCTGCACCTACTATTCAATGGACAAGGTAGGTAGCTGGGGAGGAGCAGGGGGGGTCATCAGAAAGGTTCAGGAGCTGTGCTCCTGTGAGCTCCTGCCGAATTCAAGGCCTGATTGTAAGCCATGATGAGACTCCTTTAGGTAGTAAAGGGCAGGGTATAAATCCAGTATCGTCGTCCTCCTCTTCTTTCTCCTCCTCCTCCATTGATTCTATAACTTGTCCCATCCCCAAGCACTACTACACCAAATTTTCAGGAATTTTGCAACCTAGAATTGGCAAGCCTGATCATACAACTTGGCCCACTGTTATGATTGAGCCCATTCGACGACAGATATCACACAGCCTAAATGCAGGGCAGAGTCGAGGCAAATCTTAGACATGTATGTTGCTTCTGCTCGAAATAAATTCTTAATACGATTATCCTTTGGGGATACGAAGGCTAGCAACTTTCACAAGCCTACAGATCGCATGAAAAATGAATGGCCAAAAAGAAAAGAAAAATCCCACACAATAGCCTCATCTTAAATAATGTGCATTTGGTACGACACCATGCTGACAGAAGATGGTAAATGGAAAATTATACGGTTGGCACTCTGTTGTCCTTGGAGAGGTGCAATACACGCACTTCAGTCATGCAGTGCGCTGAGATCCCCGAAGCTGTTGACATACCGGTGGGAGGTAGGGACGGAATGTCATTCTTTTGTTTCACCGCTTCTCTCAGCGTGTGACACCACTTTTCTGCTCTCGGAGGGGAGAAGAGAACGATTCTTCATGACTGCTGGAAGGCAAACAATAAACACCCTTTCTGGGTGGATCATATCGGCGCTCAGTTCTTATAAATAAAGCGACCCATTCAGACGCCTCAGCCATCCCTCTCCAGAAGTATGCCCTTAGGACAAGTTCTGACATCCTTTCTCTTGTTCCGCAACATCTTCCTCTGCAAATTAGCATCAAACATTCGACACCGGGGCTGCAGAATTAAGAGTGGTACTGCATTAAACATGGGCTGAACATCGCGGAATGTCTGCGGCACCACCGGTGTAAATGATCTGCCGGTGAAACAGCGGTTGTATCCCAGCTTCCAAATGACTCCAAACAATTAATTCCCAGCATGCCAATTTAGCTAACACAGGGGTAGAATACATGCTTTGCATGCACACAATATTATATTCAGTTCTTTGATGCATTTTACATTCTGGTATCTGGTAGGGGCGTGTTTTTTTTTTTCTTTTCAGAATGTGAATAATCAAAACCTGTCCTCGTGGAGAAACCCCTCCTCTACTTGGAGTTTTTAAAAAGTGTTCCTTTTTTCTTTCCTCTGGATAGCAGGAAGCCTGTCTCAACCACCTGCTAAATTCCAGCTAACACTTGGCTGGGAGAGTTCACTGAGGAATCGGGGGGGGGGGGGGGGATTGTTCTTGGAGATTATCCAGAATGCCTTCCAAGAGGGCTCCCAGGATGCAGCTATGTATGAGGTTTTGCTAACGATCCATTCTCATAATAAATGACCTGTTCTCATCTTAAAATGGCAAAAGGTTTATTAGAGTCAAATACAGAGCATGACCTTGTGCTGTAGGCAGCTAAAGCTAGGAATGACAAAAGCAATATGGCTACTTAGAATTATAGTTTAAAAAGCGTGTACAAAGAATCTCCATCGAACAACCTGCTCTTGGCCCCACCCCCGAAGTCCCCAGATATTTCCTTAGTTGGACCTGCTAACCCTAGTTCCCCAACTGCTGTAGATCATGCTACTTTAAGAGGGGAGTCCCGGGGGGGGGGGGCGGGGAGGCAAGCAGTTGGCAACCGGCCACTGCCTCAGGAGTGCCCCAAGCTGTGAAAGTGTCTCTGTGGTGACCCAGTGGAGGGCAACAGGAGACAAAGAGCCACAAGGCCTCAGACTGTGAAGGAAATATGAGAGTTCTGTCACTTCCAAAGGGCAATTCCTTGCAAATCGGCAGGTAATGGTGGCAGCTATCCTCGAGAGTAAGTGGAATAGTTCCCTCCATGAGTTGGTAACCCAACAGAGGGAGTGGGCAGAACAGAGTCTGTAGGAGAAGTAGGCCTATTCCATGACAATCCAGAATGCACTCCATCTGTTAACCTTGGAAAGGCAACAAGTCTAAACAAAATCGACTCTGGATCTGAATCAACTAAGTATCTTGTGGCAGGACAACGTTTGCAGCTGCGCTCTGCTTTCATTTTCTTTTGCCTTGCACTATCTCTGACTTACTTTTTCTCTATGGTACTGAGGGGTACAGAAGGATCAGCGAGGGAAAGAGTGATTTAACAGGTACATGCCTGACAGGCACACTATCCAGCCGAGATACTTAACTCATGATTATGCCATACAGTGGACCTAACTACACAATACTTTTTTTTTCTTGGGTGGTCCAGTGGTTGGGTTAGCAGATACATTCTGTTAGCAGATACATTCTGTTCCTCCCAAGCAGGTTTGGGCCCAATTTCAGACTGCACCGTGTAGGGGGAGGGGACATAAGTTTTCCCCATATCATTTTCTCAACCTGAAACAGCACTGGGAGGAAGTCCTGTTAGTTCCACTGAGAAAACTTACATGTGCCTTCTCAATACATGTGGAAAAACCAATAGGGCAAATAGCATCTCCGAAGCCGTTTCAAGTCAGGAAAATAGCCTAGGGGGTGTTTAAGCCCCCTCTGTCCAGATCTGGTAGGCCTCTGTTTGTCTGAGGAACATGGACTTCCAGAACATATACCCATCTAAGAACATACCAAGGAAAACACAGCAACATATTGTTAAGCATACAGTGTTGTCCCTCTGGCATTTGTGTTTTAATCCACAGAATTTTTCCACATCAAATTATTAGTTCTCTAACTTGCGGAGGGTTTTGATTTAATCTAGGCAGGGCCACTCCTTGCTGAAGCAATTAGTGCCTCTGAATATGGAGATTCTCCTCAGTCACCATGGCTAATAGCCATTGATACTTATCCTCCATGAGCCTATCCAATCCACTTCTAAAGCTGTTCATTCCTGTGGCCTTTACTTCACCCTCTAGTAGTATATTTCATTCACACAAGGATTCCCCACTCCTCCTCCACATGAAGCCTGCTGAGTGACCTTGGGCCAGTCACGGTTCTCTCAGAGCTCTCTCAGCCCCACCTGCCTCACAAGGTACCTGCTGTAGGGAGAGGAAGATAAGATGATGGTAAACTACTTTGAGATTCCTTAAGGTGGAGAAAGGTGGGGCATAATACCCAGATCCTCCTCCTCCTCTTCTTTTCCATAGCCCCAAATGTTTAGCTTTTCCATAGCACCAAATGTTTAGTTTTTAAATTGTTTACGCACATTTTTTATCGTTTAAAATTGTAATTCAAATTGTTTTTGCTATGACTGTTAGCCACCCAGAGTCCGTTTGTAGAGCGGGCAACATAGAAATCCAAAGTAAAGAAAAATAAATAAATAAAATTTCTCCTCCTCCTCCTCCTCCTTCTGATCGGGAGGGCTGACAAAGGTCCTTGTGAGGAGGTGTTGACCCAAGTCAGCCAACTTGGGGTTGGCTGGTTTTCAAATCTGCAAGGCCTTCCACAGAGTCTCACCATGCAGTCAGACCTCCGCTTGCCACGACTAGGCACGCTTTCCCACTACGCTGACACCCAGCTTTGTATTCAGACGTTCACTCTGTCTTCAAGCTGCTGCTTCAAAGGCCTCAGCGTCGCTTGAAGGGATTCTGCCTTTAAAGGACTTCGCAGTCGCGGAGAGGGCTTTCACATCACGTCACTTTCCATCTTTTTGAAGATTTTTCGTTAATACAGGTCACCTTTGAAGGCACCCAGATTGCTGAAGTGGTTCTCCTCTAAGTTCTCCGCGTGACTGGCACAACTCTCTGAAGTTTCCTTTGGCATCTCTCCAGAGAAGTTTCTCTAACTGGTCGGAACATTCCCTTGAAGAACATCTCTCTCTTTTTTCCCCCACTTGCGTCTGGCTTTTGTGAGCAACTGAGGATCTTTGATGTCCTCACGCAAGTCCAATCATCTGGGAAACACCCTGTGAATACAACTCATATCCTATTCTGGTGTTCATCGTGCTGGGATATTAGGTAGACTGGGGTTGAACCCTGCTCTGTCAAGTTCGGTGGCCGTTCAGTTAGTTTATTATAGACTACAGACTATATTATTGTTAGACTTATGCCTCTCTATTTTATGTATTATGTTTATGAGATTTTTAAATTTGTTGTGTTTAATTGGATATGTTTTATTTATTGTCATTGCAATGTTTTAATGTCGTAAGCCGCCCTGAGCCCGCCTTGCGGGATAGGGCAGGGTATAAAAGCCAATTAAATTAAATTAAATAAGAGTAATCTGCTTTAAATTCGATGGGACTGTTCCACAGTGTGTTTGAGAACTTCAGCTTTTGCAAGGGCATTATCAGTACTGCATGTATCAGGATTCTTTTTAGGGAAGATGGATCTCTGTTCTGAGGGCAAGAGCCATTGAGGGCTACTGACAAATGACCTGCAGTGTCCCCCTTTGGCTGTGGGTTCCCAGGTTAGAGAACTCACTCAAGCTGGCTCAAAACTTGGGTTACCAGGTCCTACCATGCTGCCAGTTGGGGGATTCTAGGGTTGCCAGTCCCCAGGTGGAGGAAAACAAAGGAAAGGAAAGGTCCCCTGTGCAAGCACCACTCATTTCTGACTCTGGGGTGACATTTACTGTTTTCGCACACAGCTTACCTCACAGTCACAATCCTGTTCCCTCCGCATCGTCCGGTCAAATTTCCCACCATCTGTGCCAAAGTTACAGGAAGTGCCGCGGCTTCTGTGTAGCAAACGTAAACCGCTAAAACCCAGTTTACGTTTACTATGCAAAAGCTGCAGCACTTCCTGTAACTCTGGCGCAGATGGTGGGAAATCCGACCGGACGCTGCGGAGGGAACAGGATTGTGACTGCGAGGTAAGCTATGTGCGAAAACGGTCATTGCTTTCACAATATTTTCATGGCAGACTTTTTACGGGATGGTTTGCCATTGCCTTCCCCAGTCATCTACGCTTTGCCCCCAGCAAGCTGGGTACTCATTTTACCGACCTCGGAAGGATGGAAGGCCGAGTCAACCTGGAGCTGGCTACCTGAAAACCCAGCTTCTGCCGGGGGTCAAACTCAGGTCGTGAGCAGAGTTTAGAACTGCAGAACTGCAGCTTTAACACTCTGCGCCACAGGGCTCTAAGCAAAACAAAGCAAAAGCTCCCATGAAATCCTGTCTCCAATAAACCAAAATATTCTGTACACTGTAACAAATATATAATATATTCCAGTTCCACAAAGTAATAAATTAGGCCTTTATACAGTCCAAGGAACAATTCAGTCGGAACACCAGTCCCTCCTCTTTCAACAAAACAATGCTCAAACTTCTTCAGGGAAGTTTCGATGGAAATAATGGATGTTCAATCAGCCCCATTCATAAACAAGTGCAGCCATTAGGCAACAGGTTTGTACGAGTGCCCCTGTTTCGTATAAGTTTCTTCAAGCTTTGCCTTTCGCCTTGAATCCCAGAGCCCGGAGGTGATGTCAGGGGAAGGCCTCAGCCTTCATGTCCTGTTGTTGAGCATCCAGAGGATCTGGCCGGCCACTGTGTGAGACAGGATACTGGACTAGATGGTCTGGTCCAGCAGGGCTCTTCTCAGGGTTTTTTTTTTTTTTTTTTTTAGCAGGAATGCAGTTCCAGCTGGCTTGGCATCAGGTGGTGTGGCCTAATGTGCAAATGGATTCCTGTTGGGCTTTTTCTATTAAAAAAAAGCCCTGTGTGAAATTATGGTGACATCAGGGGTATGTGGCCTAAAATGCAAACGAGTTCCTGCTGGAACTGCTTTCTACAAAGAAAGCCCTGGCTCTTCTTAGAATCATAGAATCATGGAAGGGATCTCTAGGGTCATCTAGTCCAACCCCCTGCACAATGAAGGAAACAAGCAAACACTTCCCCCTAAATTCATAGGATCTTCATTGCTGTCAGATGGCCATCTAGCCTCTGTTTCAAAACCTCCAAGGAAGGAGAGCCCACCACCTCCCGAGGAAGCCTGTTCCATTGAGGAATCGCTCTAACGGTCAGGAAGTTCTTCCTAATGTTGAGCCGGAAACTCAACCAATGGAGGCATAAGCCACTATGTGTCATGCACTGGGGTGCCGGCAAGGGAGTAGTCCAAGTGCAGTCTGCGTCAGAGCTGGGGGAGTGTTGAGGAACCGAAAGCCTCAATCTAAATCACAGTCCGAAGGCAAGGTCATTCAAGCCAGAAGTCAGGTAACCGGGGAAAGCAGAGCAGGAACAGAACCAAGGAAGGCAGAAGCTGGGGTGGTCACAAATCACTGAATGAACTCGTTGCTTCCACACCGCATGTTGTCTGGAACGGAAGCTTTATGCAACAGTTTCCAATTGGTCAGCACCATCGCAGCCTAGCTTCTGCTACAACTCAGGACTCAGAGATAGTCTTGCCCTCAATCTGGCCTCCTTTTGTCTCATCTCTAAATTCATCTGCCTCTCAGCTGAAGCGCCAGTTGGCAGCAATAAATGAATTACACAGTGAGAGGGTTCCTCTCTTGGCTCTTCTGAGTCTATTAATCCTGTTGGCTCATCTTGGACAAGCCCCTCGGCAGAGCCCATGACACTATGCCCCTGTTGTTGGCCCTCCTGTGGAGCTGGTTGGCCACTGTGTGAGACAGGATGCTGGACTAGATGGACCACTGGTCTGATCCAGCAGGTCTCTCCTTATGTTCTTATGAAGGCCTCGGCCTCTATGCCTGTTGTTGGCCCTTCAGAGGAACTGGTTGGCCACAGTGCAAGACAGGGTGCTGGATTAGATGGACCACTGGTCTGATCCAGCAGAACTCTAATGAAGGCCTCGGCCTCCATGCCCTGTTGTTGGCCCTCCAGAGTAACTGCTTAGTCACTGTGTGAGACAAGCTCTTCTTACCCTCATCAATGTGTGAGACAAGATCTTCTTGCCCTCATCATGATGTCACATCCAGTTTTTACAGGAAGTGGGAGGTTGCATGCTGGACTGATGCTGATGTTCCTGTCCCTTCCCCACAAATGTCCCTGGGGGGACCCTGGCAACCCTAAGGAAGGGTTATGTGCCCTCTATTTGTGCAGTTTCTTTTTCTAAGCAGTCCTTTAATTGAGATGAGAACAAAGCTGACTTTCCTGTTTCCTTGCATTTCCTTTATTATTACTTTGATTCCCGTAACTAATAAGCAGATATCGCTGCTTTCTAAATGTTTCTTACCTGTAAATGTTTCTTCTCCCAGAAATACTTAACAGCTGCTATTTTATTCATTAGTATCATGCATCATGTTTTCCAAAGCCAATCAAAACTGGGCAATTAGGATTCTCCCATTCCTTCTGAACAGGCTTCCAAACTTCCTGCTATGGTGGGAAGTCTCTTGCTGGCAGTCCTCATTGCCTGCCACAGCTTCAAGCAGAAGTAGGATTTTTTCCCCCTAAAGGTGGCATTATGTGTGCTATGACATTGTCCAGAAGTGCCATTGGGTAGCTCTAGGAAATGCTGAGAACTCTATGGTAAAATCATAGAGTTTCTGGCAATTCCTAGAGCTACCTAATGTGACTTCCAGATTTTTCCCCATAAAGTGATGCCATGACATACCCAATGCTGTGTGCCTCACCCATATCCCTGCCCCCTCACTCCCACAGGTTGCCAGGCACAGTCCAGCAATCCTTGCCGTTCTATGATGCAGTGCTTTTCTTCTGAGGGGACAGACTCTGGATTTTAAACCTGCCTGAATAATGTGCCTCTTCGGTCTTTTAGAGGAGAGAAGAAGAGATTGGATTTATACCCCGCCCTCCACTATCCGAAGTAGTCTCAGAACAGCTTATAATCTCCGTTTCCTTCCCCTCCCCAAAACAGACACCCTGTGAGGTAGGTGGAGCTGAGAGAGCTCTGACAGAAACTGCTCTGGAGAGGAGCAGCTCTGCGAGAACTTGTAACTGACTCAAGGTCACATCAGCAGTGGGGACCAAACCCGGTTCTCTCTCCTAGCCAGTTTGGCGTAGCCCTAACCTCAAATTCTGGAGGAAGGGAAGAGTACAGAGGGATGCTGCAGGAGGGCAAGGCAGCACAAACTGCTCAGGAAGCCCAGGGGAAAAAGTGCTCCCCCCTCCCACCCTCTCCTCTTGTTCCAGGAAGGAACTGTCAGATCCTCCAGTCTTGTTTTAATTTCCAAAAGGCACTGCATTTCAAATGTATGCACAATCTTGATTCATCACTGTACCAGGAAGAGCTAATTCAATTTGTCTGCCTTTGCACCGTATGAAAAACAGGGAAGGGGTGTGTGCGTTCTAAAAGAAAGCATGCTGCTTGCAAGAAATGGCGGGGCCGTCAATATGGGAAAAAAATAATAATTATGAAAAAATATCGACATGATTTTGAGATATTAAGCCTGTGGCTTTGCAGTGGGCTTGTGTGTGTGTGTGTAGGGGGGGGGGGGACCCCCACCAGCTCTTTCCGGAGGTCTCAAAACAATATCGTATAGACTTCCTTCTCATTGCTGCCAACCAAGCCTTTTCAAAAGCGAGAGCCCCTGATTTAATTTAAAACGCACCCACTGTGTTTTCAACAGATGCCTATCCTTTCATAGGCCATCCCCGAGACAAGTAAGGGGAGGAGGGGAACACCACTTCTTTGTTGAATAGCCTGATTAATGATTATGCAAGCGGGGCCTTGAATTTATGTGGAAGAGCATCCAAAATTCCATCAGGAGAAAAATTTTGATTAAGAGTCTGTTTGCACTGGGGGTGGAGGGGGGGGGGCTGTGACTTTGGTGTAGAGAGGGCAGTTTATATGTAGGTCTGGCCCTAGACTGTTTGGCACCCTAGGCAGGGCTAGCTTCTGGTGCCCACCCCCCCACACACACACACTGATAACATCACCGAGTCACATCAGGGTGACCAATTTGGTACCCCTAGAAGACTGGCACTCTAAGCAATTGGCTAATTTGCCTAGACAAGAAGAAGAAGGAGATGATATTGGATTTATACCCTGCCCGAGACTCTGAATCTCAGAGTAGTCA
This sequence comes from Heteronotia binoei, assembly GCF_032191835.1. Lineage (NCBI taxonomy): Eukaryota > Metazoa > Chordata > Lepidosauria > Squamata > Gekkonidae > Heteronotia > Heteronotia binoei. The sequence continues at coordinate 22,049,535 of NC_083229.1, read as the reverse complement.
CAATCTCCTTTACCTTCCCCTTCCCACAACAGACACCCTGTGAGGTAGGTGGGGCTGAAAAAGCTCTTACAGCAGCTGCCCTTTCAAGGACAACTCCTCTGAGAGCTATGGCTGACCCAAGACCATTCCAGCAGCTGCAAGTGGAGGAATCAAACCTGGTTCATCCAGATAAGAGTCTGCACACTTAGCCACTACACCAAACTGGCTAATGGGGGGGCTGGCCCTGCTAATATACAGAAGGTCTTGGTTCAGTTCCTAACTGAAAGAGAAAAGGGGCTTTAAAAGGTCCCAGGCAAACAAACACATGGATAAATGTTCCTGTGAGTGTCCAATAATGTGTCTCCTTTGCTTTGGGGTCAGTCACTACAAAAGCAAAGAGGACTGTGCCTCCCTTTGCCATGCCAGTCATTTTTTAGACTTTACTAGCTGGGTCTCCTGTATGCCTCTATTAAAAGGGACAGGAGATTTTCCCCCAGGCCTGTTGGCAACCTTAGTGGAAAGTGATCACAGCAGTTTGTAATCCTGTAAAAACTGTCAAGCTGACTTGATTCATGAACTTGAAAGATTTATATTCCATCTGATGGTCTCAGTAGGGTTGCCAAGTCCCCAGCTTCCTGCAGCAGGGGACTCTCTCTCACATGTCACCTGGAAGTGATGTCATCAAAATGGTGGTGTCCATGGGGGGACGCTCTAGGCATTTCCAGGAAAACGTTATGGTTTTCCCAGACGATCTAGCCATTTGGGAGGTAAAAACTATATGGTACCTATGCACCATAGAGTTTTTACCTCCCAAATAGCTAGAGTGTCCAGGAAAACCATAGCTTTCCTGGAAATGCCTAGAGCCGCCCCACATGGGCGCCGCCATTTTGATGACATCACTTCCAAGTGACATCATCGCGCCAGCGACATTGGGGGAGGTTCCCACCGCCCGCCCAATGTGGGCCGGTGGGTTGGGAACCTCCTCTGCGGGAAAACCCCTGCCTGGACCTGGGGCTTAGCAGCCCTACGTCTCAGGTAGTCCAGGCTGGCCTGATCTCCTCAGATCTTGAAAGCTAAGTGTGGTCAGTTCTGACTAGCATTTGGGAATTCAAGGGTCAATGCAAAGAGGCAGGCAATGGCAAACCACCTCTGAACATCTCTTGCCTTGAAAACCTATGAGGTCTCCATAAGTCCAGGGCTGACTCTGCCACTAAGCAAACTAGGCAATCGCCTAGGGCAGAGGTGTCCAATGCTGTCTGAGGGCCAAATCAGGCCCCCGGAGGGCTCCTGTCAGCCCTCTAGGCAACTGGCTGTCGTCTGCTTCCTTCTCCCTCTCTCTTGCTTCCTTCTGCATAACAGTTTGCTTTGCAAGGCTTGCTCAATTACACAGGAGCTACAGAGCAAAACCTCTATTTCCTCCATTGGCTGAGGCTCCTCTCTTCAGGCGAAAGGGGGGGAAGGCAGCTTGCTTTTCCACGCTCTCTCAATCACAGAGCAGAGCTACTGAGCCAAGCCTCTCTTCCTTCTATTAGCTGAGGCTCCTCCCCCTCTCAGTCCCCTGGGGAAGGAAGGAAAGACAGAGCTTCCTTTGCCCAGTTCTCTAAATCCCATGCGAGAAATACAAAGAAAGCACCTTTAAGACCAACGAGTGCGAAGGTTTTAAGCATGTTTTTAAGCTTTTAAATATATATATATATATTTGTGTTTCTGTCTTTTATAAAGTTTATATCTCTGCTACCTAATCTTAAATAGGTGCACACATGGTCGGCCCAACTTGACCCAGCCCAACTCGACGTAGCTTGTCCCAACAAGGTCTCATTTATGTAAGATCCAGCCCTCATAACAAATGAGTTTGACACCCCTGGCCTAGGCCGCTAGTCTCTTGGGAGTGCCTAATCGGGCACTCAGTGACATTATCAGGGCAGGGGAGGGCACCAAAACTTAGCCTTACCTAGGGTGCCAGACAGTCTACGGCAGGGATGGCCAAACTGTGGCTCTTTCACACATATTGTGTGGCTCTCAAAGCCCTCACTGCCCTGTTGGCCATCACTTCTCCAAGCCAGATGGCAGCTTTGAGAATACATTTAAAGTTGCTTTCTTTCTACCTTGCCCTCAATCCCCCTCTCCCCCCTCTAATTCCTCCCTCCCTGGAGGAAATGGCTGCTTGGGAGGGTGGACTCTATGGCATTGTACCAGGCTGAGGCCCCTCCCCAAACCCTGCCCTCTCCCAAATCCAACCCAAACTCTCCAGCTGTTTTTCAACACATACCTGGCAACCCTAGAACCGACCCTTCTTTGCATGTGTGCAAGAAGAAGAAGAAGTCTTGATGTGATTGCATGTCTCTTTGTGCGATGTTTTACTAATGTGCAAGAATGTGTGTATATCAGCAAACTGCCATACAGCAGGAATACACAGGCAGGGTTACAATCACATGAAAATAACAACAACAACAACAATACTAACAATACTAACAATAACAAACAAACAACAAACAACAACAACAACAACAACAACAACAACAACAACAATAATAATAATAATAATAATAATAATAATAATAATAATAATAATAATAATAATAATAATAATAATAATGGTGTACATCTGTGATATTGGGGAAGGGGGTTCATATGAGCTGAAAATGGTATCAGTCTGCACATGCTACAACTCTGGAATTAATTTGAGAATTTTTGCTATTTAAATTGGAAATAATGAAAAGTGAGACTCAACACAGACCAAACTCCCCCAAAGAGAAAAGAATCCAACTGTGAAAACCCACTTGTCCCCTACATAACATGAAAACACAAAAGCTTACCATTGGGAATCTTTCTGCAGCCTCCATAGACTATACCTTTGGCCCCATGTGTTGTATGGAAGACCTCTTGATGGGGCCGCCATAAGTCGTTTGTGTCAAGAAGGATTTGAAATTCAAAAATTGAATTTATATCTCACCCTTCACTATCTAAAGGTGTCTCAGAGTGGTTTACAATCTCCTTTCCCTTCCTTGCTCCAAAACAGACTCCCTGAAAGGTAGGTGGAGCTGAGAGAGCTCTAACAAAAACTGCTCTTGAGAGGAACAGCTCTGAGAGAACTTGTGGCTGACTCAAGGTCACATCAGCAGATGCATATTGAGGAGTGGAGAATCAAACTTGGTTCCCCCAGATAAGACTTTGTGCACTTAATCACTACACCAAACTGGCTGATGGCACTTACACATGCATGTTGTATGAAAAGCAGTTCTACTTCAGTAACAGTGATGTCACAGAATCACAGAAGGGACCTCCAGGGTCATCTAGTCCAACCCCCTGGACAATGCAGGAAACTCACAAATACCTCCCCCTAAATTCACAGGATCTCCATTGCTGTAAGATGGCCATCTAGCCTCTGTTTAAAAACCTCCAAGGAAGGAGAGCCCACCACCTTCCGAGGAATCCTGTTCCACTGAGGAATTGCTCTAACCAGGGGTTATTTTGTAGAAAAATAGGTGGTGGAGCTCATCCAAGGATTGTTATGCAGCTGCACATACTATTCAATGGACAAGGAGGTGGAACTCTCAGAAGGAGGAGGTGGAACTCTCAGAAAGGTTTAGAAGCTATGCTCCTGTGAGCTCCCACTGAATCTGAGGCCTGGCTCTGTCAGGAAGGGGAGGGACGGTGGCTCAGTGGTAGAGCATCTGCTTGGGAAGCAGAAGGTCCCAGGTTCAATCCCTGGCATCTCCAAAAAAGGGTCCAGGCAAATAGGTGTGAAAAACCTCAGCTTGAGACCCTGGAGAGCTACTGCCAGTCTGAGAAGACAATACTGACTTTGATGGACCAAGGGTCTGATTCAGTATAAGGCAGCTTCATATGTTCATATATAAGTTCTTCTTAATGTTGAGCTGGAAACTCTTTTGATTTAATTTCAACCCATTGGTTCTGGTCCTACCTTCCGGGGCCACAGAAAACAATTCCACACCCTCCTCTATATGACAGCCCTTCGAGTACTTGAAGATGGTGACCTATCACCTCTCAGCCGTCTCTTCTCCAGGCTAAACATCCCCAGCTCCTTCAAGCTTTCCTCATAGGACTTGGTCTCCAGACCCCTCACCATCTTCGTCACCCTCCTCTGGACCCGTTCCAGCTTGTCTATATCCTTCTTAAAATATCATCACCTAACCAATCAAATATGACCTGTTGATGATATTGTTATGGGATGAAAGAAAGCTATTACACCATAAGCACAATCTCTGTTCACCATTCCTTATCTCCACCTTGAAGTAGCTTTGTTGGCTTCCGATTGGCTGTACGATGACATTGCTGTTACCAGGAAGAACGTCTGCTATGCAAACCAAAAAATGGCTTTGAAGCTGAAGTAAACTGGAGTTCGAATGTAAGTGAAGCAGCATGGAGGAAAAAACTGCTGGGGTCTTTGGGAAAACTGTCCCCCAACCCCATGCCCCATCTCGTACAGCTATATTTACAGACATACGCTCCCCCCCCCCCTTACGTCAAGCACACACTAGATCCCAGGGAAGCAATATCTACTATACAAAGTGTGAAGAGATCATTAGACAATAACTTAAAGAAGCAGGAGGTCTCAGGTCAGCAGCACAATAGCTATCTTGAGAGTCAATCGACAGAAAGATAGGATATAAATAGAAATAATCAGTGCGATAAAGACAGGCCTTTCAATGGCAGAATTATAGTTCTGTTCTTTGAGCTGCTGTAATAATAAACTGTAACTGTTGATTCCTGTTATGGGCTGAAGAAGAAGCATCTGTTGTTAAGAACGGCCACGTTGATGCTACACCATAACAGGTTTTCTTGAACTCATGTCAGAGCCGCTTGATGTGTTACACCTAGGGTTGCTAGACTCCCACGAGAGGCAGGGGATCCCCTTCTTTTGCGAGATGCTTCCTTGCCACCTGCCGGCTGGCTGGCCAGGGAGATATCCCGCCCCCAACGGGCCTGAAAGGCAATTTGATGACATCACCTGGAAGCAGGGCTCTTTTTCTAGCAGGAGCTCCTCTGCATATTAGGCCATGCCCCCCTGATGTAGCCAATCTTCCTGGAGCTTACAGTAGGCAAAACTTTAGGGTAATATTGCCCCAAAAACTAGAGTGTCACATGCCCCCGACTTGGGGATGTCATTGCATTAGGCACTCAAAGCTTACATGGCAGAAAATCCCAGAGACGACCTAGGATTCCCCCACCAGCTGCAAGGTAGGACCTGCCAACCTTCCCAACAGGCCTCAGCTTCTGTGCCTTATTCTTTGGTAGGGTTACCTGCTTGGGATTGGAAAATACCTGGGGATTTTCAGGGTGGAGCTTGAAGATGGCAGAGTTTGGGATTTAATGCCAGTGCTTTATAATGCCACAGAGTCAACTTTCCAAAGGGTCTGTTTTCTCCAGGGGAACTGATTTCTCTCACATGAAGTTCAGTTGTAACAGCTGGATGTCCAGGGCCAGCCTTAGACTGTCTGGCACCCTAGGCAAGGCTAACTTTTGGTGAGCCCCCCTGCACTGATAACATCACTGAGTCACATGGGGGTGCCAATTTGGTGCCCCCATAAGGTCGGCACCCTAGGCAATCACCTAGTTTGACTAGCGGCAGGGCTGACCCTGAGGCTATCTCCATCCACCACCTGAAGACTGGCAACTCTATTCAGACTGGGTATGGGACTTCTGATGTGATCCAGCAGGCCTCCAGTTTGGTGTGGGTAGCCAGTTTGGTGTAGTGGTTAAGTACGCAGACACTTACCTGGGAGAACAGAGTTTGATTCCCCACTCCTCCACTTGCAGCTGCTGGAATGGCCTTGGGTCAGCTAGAGCTCTCGCAGGAGTTGTCCTTGACAGGGCAGCTTCTGTGAGAGCCTCTCAGCCCCACCTACTTAACAGAGTGTTTGTTGTGGGGGAGGAAGATAAAGGAGATTGTAAGCTGCTTTGAGAATCTGATTCAGAGTAAAGGATGGAATATAAATCCAATGTCATCGTCGTCGTCTTCTTCTTCTTCTTCTTCCCCTCTTATCAATCCATGGGGACTGTTTGCCAGTCATTCACATATGTTAATCAATCTACAGGGAGTTTGCCAGCCATTCATGTAGACCCAGCTTGTAACCGGATAAACAAAGGGGAAGGAAACAGTGCCTTCAAATTACTTTTTGATTTCTCATTCATGATCAAGTTCTCCTAACCGCGACGTAAAACCATATCTCTCGTAGGTGGCAGGCAGCTATGAATATGCATTCTAAACCCGGAAAAGTAATATTCTAAAAGCGTCCTGTAATTGAATGTGCTCCACATCATTTGAGGTCGATTTGTGATTCAAATAATGCCGTGTTTTCCTCTTGTAATGCAGGATTATTAAAACACTTCCCTGGCTCATTGTCATGTAGTTATTGTCTGAACTGCTAGTAACGTCACCATTTCAATGAGATTTCTAGGAGTTTGTTGCTTTTTTTTAAAAAAAGAAGTCACCTATGAGGTTCTGTCCTCTGGACCTCTAATAATCCTCTGAAGGCCGCATTGCCATTTATTTAATTGCATTGGCAACCACAATGACAGCAAATAGATTGCATTATATTGTAATTTACTTAAAATAAACTCTCTGCATATATTGCATCTTAACCCTTTCCAGTCCTACCTATTAAAGCTCTGGGGGCATCAATGACTTCAAGAACGGATCTTTTCCCAGGTTAGGGTTGCCAAGTCCAATTCAAGAAATATCTGGGGACTTTGGGGGTGGAGCCAGGAGCAAGGTTGTGACATGCATAACTGAACTCCAAAGGGAGTGGTGGCCATCACATTTAAAGGGACCACATTCCTTTTAAGTACCTTTCCTCTATTGGAAATAATGAAGTATAGGGAGACCTTCTTTGGGAGATCATAGAATTGGATCCCCTGGTCCAATCCTTTTGAAACTTGGTTACCAAGCCTGTAACCACAGATCAATTCATTATACCCTAAGTGGTTTAGATCAGGGTTTCCCAAACTTTTCTTTCCCGTGGCCCAGTTACTTTTACACTTCTCCTTCGTGGCCCACTAAAATTTGGGGGTGGAGCCAGGAGACTTTTGGAGTGGAGCCGGGAGACAGGAATTATGTCATTTCCTGTGGTGTCAAGGACCAAGTGATGTCACTTCCGGGTCACACTGAACCAAAACTCTACCTTTTCCTGTGATGTCACTTCCAGGGCACTCCCCCAAACCTACCTCTTCTTCGGAAGCAAATTCATTTTCAGAAAAATCTCTCTGAAACTCATGCTGAGAACAAAATGCGGGCGAAAAGTGGGTGGTCCTCTCTTTTCACCCCCACACCTGCATGCACCTATTTTTGTGTATTCTTCTCCAGCTTGCAAGCACTCCTAATGCCCATGTTCAATTGCCTGCACCACCTACACATCCCTTCCTCAACAGCACTGGCCAGTGTATGCAGTTGGGAGTGCTGTTGCCATTGCCATCAGGAATGCCAGCACTGTGTACCACCCACTCTGGGCCCCGGCAGCTGCTCTACCTCAAAATATGCTGACACATTTAGTAGGCCCTTCCTTCAACTGCTACTACTGGAACCCTGCCTCAAGCTACAACCAAGGTTGCTTGGTTTCAAGAAAATCTTTCAACAGCTATTTTTCATACTTTTCTTTGGTTGAAACATGGGGAAATTGCTGTGAAAGGTAGCATAGAATTGTACTGCAATTAATGAATTAATTTCAAGTTATATGAAGTTCATACAAACTTTTATGCAGTTATCCCAAAAAGGATATTTATGAGGGGTTTGCAACTTTTTACTGGCTGTGTTTCCCATGCCTTTAAGAGCAGCCTGTTGTGTAGATACTTAGCCAGTGAACTACTTTCATTCTTTTTAATATCTATAGGAGGAGTTTAATTTTGGTGTCAGACAGCTGTTAAAAGCAGGACCAGTAAAATGATAGTACCAGGTTCATAGTACCATCTCTTCCAGTGCTGATGAGATATACCGCAGTAATCTCCAATAATCTCTTTCTGCCCCTCACCTCTTACTCTCACTCACTCACACAGAAATCTCATAGAAGGCCACCTGGCTACAACTGGGGGTGCCAACTTTTCATTGGCAGAGCTCCTATGTCTGCAACAACAGTATGATGAACAGAAAAATTTCATCCAGTAAAAATGGAAGGAAAGAAAGAAAGAAAGAGAAAGGGAAAGAATGAAATGGAAGGAAAGGAAAGGAAAAGAAAGACATGGAAAGAAAAAACATAAACATAAGAGGAGCCATGTTGGATCAGGCCAGTGGACTATCCAGTCCAAAATTCCCTCATACAATGCTCAAAAAGCACCAGAATGTCCACCAATGGGGCCAGGGCACTAGAAGCCCTCCCACTGTTGCTCCCCCCCTCCCAGCACTAAGAATACAGACAGAGCATCACTTGCAGGGAAAGAAAGCAAGAAGGGGGGGGGGGAGAAAAAAAAAAGCCTTCCTCACCATCAGATGACCCCAAGCCAGCAAAAATTCTGCCCAGGGGTTTGGTAAAAAAAAAAAAAAGCTAGTGGAATGCCCACTCCGCGCCCCTCCTGGCTGACAAAAACACACACACCCTTCTTTGCTGCCCAGGCCTCCCGAGGAAATCTCTCCAAAAGAAAATATTGCAAGGCACATGAAAGCTCCTACCTTGAAGAACACTTCATGGGTCTAAAGTCCCAGTGGATGCTAGTTTTTCTCTCAAACACTGGAAGCAGGGGAGAAGGAAGGAGAGGCAGCCCAGCTCCTCTCTGCACAACACAGAGACGGGGTGGGGCTAACTTTTCTGGGGGCGGGGCTAGCTTTGGCTTTTCTTGTGACCCGGTAGTGAGGCTTCCATGGCCCGGTACCGGTTCATGACCCTGCAAATGGGAAACACTGGTTTATATCATTCTCCACTCCTCCTGAGAGCCAGTTTGGTGTAGTATTTAAGAGCAGTGGACTCTAACCTGGAGGACTGGGTTTGATTCCCCACTCCTCCACATGCAGATGCTGGGTGACTTTGAGTCACTCACAGTTCTTTCAGTCCCACCTACCTCACAGGTAGGTTTGCCAGATCTGACAGGAAATATCTGGGAACTCTGGGGGTGGAGCCAGGAGCAAGGTTGTGACAAGCATGATTGAACTCTGAAAAGAGTTCTGGCCATCACATTTCAAAGGAGCCACACTCCTTTTAAACGCCTTCCTTCCAGTGGAAATAATGGAGGACAGGGGCACCTTCTTTAGGGGATCATAGTATTGGACCCCTGGTCCAATTTTGGGGGGTTTTTGAGGAGGGGCATCAGATGCTATACTTAAAAGTTGGTACCTCTGCCCCAAAAAACAACCCCTCCAGAACTCCAGATACCCATGGATTGATTCTCCATTATACCCTATGGGGATCAGTCTCCATACAGAATACTGGAGTGTCCAGCGAACATTTCCCTCCCCTGTTCTGAGACTCCAAGTGAAGGGTGGGGTGTAAAATTGACAGCCTCCAGGTGGGGCCTAGAGATCGCCTGCTTTTGCAACTGATCTCCAGCTGGCAGAGAGCAACTCCCCTGGACAAAATGGCTGCTTTGAAGGGTGGACTTTGTACCATGCTGAGGCCCCTCCCCTCCCCAAATTCCACCATCTCCTGGATCCATCCCCAAAGTCTCCAGGTATTTTCCAACACAGACCTGGCAACCCTAGTGGGTATACATCCTCCTCCTCCTCCTAGTCCCCCTCCTTCTGTCCCTGCCTCTTCCGTGAGGTAGCAACCCTGCACAGCAGGCCATCCCTTTGTTTCATGTTGGAATGAAAGTGGGTAATAGTCATATTTCCCCCCAAAGCAAGAAAGCCTCTAGGTAAATGTTATTCCCATGCAGAATTTCAGCATTCTTAATTCATTGATTTCAATGGATTTAGAACAATGGAATTCTGTTTAGGATTGCACTGTTATAGGGTTGCCAAGTCCACTGCTTCCCACAGCAGAAATGAAGCTCTGGCACAAGTCCTAGCCATTTGGGATGTAAAAACTCTACGGTACCTATTGTACCATAGAGTTTTCCCTCCCAAATAGCTAGAGCATCCAGGAAAACCATAGAGTTTTCTCAGAAATGCCTAGAGCAGCCCTGCATGTGCACCACCATTTTGATGACGTCACTTCCGGGTGACGTCATTGCACCAGCGACATAGGCAGAGGTCCCCCCCCCCACCAGCCCAATGTGGGCCGGCAGGTTGGGAACCCCCCGGGGGGGAATCCCCCCCCCCCTGGACTGGGGCTTGGCAGCCCTACACTGTTACTTAGGCAGGTGACCCATGTACATTAGGCCCTGGTTCCTGTAGCCTTGCAAATGGAAGGGTTCTCGAGGTGTCTTCAAAGTCTCCACTGGAAAGAATAGATGGACTTAAACTGTAATTCCACACTAGACCTTTAATCTGGGTTCAGCCCTGTCCCCAAACTGATTTTCTGCACTAGAATCATAAATTCATAGAGCTGGTTTCTATGATGTGATGGTTCAAGTACAGAATGTTAGTTTGAGGACAGGGCTGAAGCAGGATTAAAAGTCTAGTGCGGAAAGCTGTGGTAAAATGCTTTCCCACACCCGAAGTTCTGAAGTGACCTTGTAAGCCCTCAACTAGGGCAGAAGATCGCAGGAGCAGAGAGAAGGATGAGTAGCTTGTGACATTTTTTCAACCCCCTCAGCTGATATTAACCTTAGGCCATATTGTTGTTCGAAATACAAAAGGGATTCCTGTGTTCTTGGAGGTTAAGAGGGCACCATGGCAGCTTTGTGCCTGAGGCAAACATGATTGGCGAGTCACCTATGATCTCCTCAAATGAGAGACCTGGGTTGTTCGGCTCAATCTGTGTATTGCCCTTGAGGCTTACGGACCTGTGCCAGAGCTTCATTTCTCATTTATAACAAGTGTCCTTAGCAAGGGTAGAAAAAAAGCTTCTGGTTTTTTGGAACACGAATGTGATGACAAAAATGGCCTGTAGACGAAAATGGCCTGGGAGCCAGTTGTACCTTGTGTTGTTGATCTTGTCAGAACTCATAAATGAAGCAGGGTTATTTAGGATCAACGCAGGGATGAGAAGGCCTCTGAGGTTCTTTGTCGTGGTGTGGTGGAGATTGGGGAGGTGGTATTCTGTCAACATGCTCTGCTGTAGCCTCAGGGAAGCAGTGTTTTTCAGGTTAGCTCTAAAGTCCAAGTTCTACTTTCATGGAGTTCCTGGGCTCATCCTACATTTACCATTACTTATTATTAAACAATGTGGTAGGAATTACTGCTGCCAGTCTCCAGGTGGGGTCTAGAGTTCTCCCAGAATTGCAACTGATCTCTACCCTATAGAGATCAGGTCTTCTGGAGAAAATGGCAGGTTTGGTGAGTAGACTCTTGGGTTGCCAGGTCCTTCCTAGAAGCTGGCAGGGGATGGGAGGATTTACCAGGAGTGAGAGGAGGGCTTTGTTGACCTTCCTGGTGATGTAGCTATGTACATTGGAAGTGATGTCATCACACGGTAATATACATTGGAAGTGATGTCGTCACACGGTACCATCATGTTGACACTCTGCCATTTGGGCAAAAACTCTGGGGTAAAATTGGCTTCTACCAGAGAGTTTTTGTGAAAATACGACAGCATTGCCCAGATGTTGCCAGTGTGATGACATCACTTCCTGTACTCACTGGAAATGGCATTGCTGTGTCACTGGCAATATTGCTTGGGCCTTCCTCTTTCTCCTGGTAAGTCCCCCTGCCTGCCAGCTCATTGGTAATGAAGGCTGGGCCCACCTCCCCACCTCCACTAGGAAAGCTAGTAACCCTCGTAGACTCAATGACATCTAAGTAGTAGACTCTATGGCATCTCCCAGAATTACAACTGATCTCCACACTACCAAGACCAATTTCCCTGGAGGAAATAGCAGCTTTGGAGGGCAGACTATGGAATTGTATCCTGCTCCACTCCCCAAACCACACCCTCCCCAGGCTCTACTCTCAAATCTCCATAAATTTCCGATCCTGGAGGTGGCAATCCTAGTGGCATCACATCTCTGCTGAGCTCCCTCCCCAAACTTCAGCCTCCTGTAGCTCTGCCCTCAGATCTCCAGGAACTTCCCAACGCAGAGTCTACGGCCTTAGCATTTAGAGTGGGGAACTTGTAGGACAACAGGGATGTTTTCAAGTTTCCCTCTCTAGTTTGATGTCGTGGTTATGTGTGAGGATTCTTATTTGGGAGAACAGGGTTTGATTCCCCACTCCTCCATTTGCATCTACTGGAATGGCCTTGGGTCAGCCATAGCAATCGCAGGAGTTGTCCTTGAAAGGGCAGCTTCTGTGAGAGCCCTCTCAGCCCCACCCACCACACAGGGTGTTTGTTGTGAGGAAAGAAGATAAAGGAGATAAGCCGCTCTGAAATCTGCAATCTTCTTCTTCTACTTCTCATTATCCCCTGCTGTGGCTGGAGTGTCAAGATCTGGGAGACCCAGGTTCAACTCCACAAGCTGCCCTTGTGATCGCTGGGTGACCATGGGTCAGCCCCTCACTGTCAGCCTTACTCACTTCATAGGTTGCTGTGAGGATAAAATGGAGGCTCGCCTATGCTTATCTGCACTACCTGAAGGAAATATCATGAATATTGGTCAAAATATGAGTCCAATTGACGCCTCTCTCTTCTGTCTGTCCCATTACGTTGCCATCTTCTTGTATCTCTGTTAACTCTAAACATTTGCAAGAGAAACAAGCAAATCTATAGCCAGGGAAAATTATCAAAGCCCACAGGTACTGACCTTACCAAAGAAAAGAGAGAAATCCAACATATTTCCAGAGTAATCAACATAATATAGTAGGGTCAAACTATATTGAACAATCTTTTATAGGCTTAATTCGCCATAAAGTTTCACTCATGACCTGTTTGTTGCAGCTAATATCCCAAAGGAATTTGCAACAGAGGGGGAGAAGGAAAAGGACACAAGGAAGTTCAAGGTGAAACAGGAACAACAGGGATTTAAACAAAGCAATATTAAGGGACTAATAAAATTGAAGTAAACATAAATGAGTTAGATTTTTGTTAGGAAGATCTATTGTTAAAAATGGTTTGAAAGCATTTTAATGCATAATAATGATTTTTTGCAGAGCTAAAGGGGAATATGATGTATAAACAGACAGGAAGCCTAGTGGACAGCCCAGACAAGCCTGATCTCATCAGAAGCTAAGCAGGGTCAGCCCTGGTTAGTATTTGGATGGGAGACTACCAAAGAAGTCCTGATTCACTATGCAGAAACAGGCAATGGCAAACCACCTTTGTTTCTTCCCTGGAAAACCCTACTCCCATTAGCTATCACTTGATGGGTCAGCTGTGACTTGAAGGCACTTTCTACCACCAGCACGAAAGTCCAGTGGAAGTGAGACAGATCAGTGCTTCACTTCTGAGTACTTTGGAGACAGGGGCAGACTGGTCATCATAGCTACTGGAGAATTTCTTGGTGGGCCAATGACCTGTCTCCCCTGCACTTGGAATGGTCCAGCCCAAAGTAGAAGGACCGTTAGGCCTGAGAAAGGTGGCTTCTGGCTCTCATGAGCCAAGCTTGGCCAAGGGAAAGCAGTTCCCAGCTCAGCTGAGTAGGGCCGGTCCCAAGTTCTGCGAGGCCCTGAGCAGGCAGTGCCTGGAGCGTCCAGTTGGGTGAGAACCAGTTTGGTGTAGTGGTTAAGTGTGGGGACTCTTATCTGGTAGAACCGGGTTTAATTTCCCACTTCTCCACTTGCAGCTGTTGGAATGGCCTTGGGTCAGCCATAGCTCTTGCAGGGCATTTTCGCACTGACCTTAATCAGCAGCGATGCCCCTCTTCACCGCGCAGGATCGGCGCGGATTTCGCACTAATTGCCGCGGAGCACCCGGAAGAGCCGGAAAGTCCCGCGGCTTTTGCGGCGCAAATGGAAACTGGTTTTTGGCAGTTTCCGTTTGCGCTGCAAAAGCCGCGGGACTTTCCGGCTCTTCCGGGTGCTCCGTGGCAATTAGTGCGAAATCCGCGCCGATCCTGCGCGGTGAAGAGGGGCGTCGCTGCTGATTAAGATCAGTGCGAAAATGCCCGCAGAGTTGTCCTGGAAAGGGCAGCTTTTGGGAGAGCTCTCTCAGCCCTGCCCACCTCACAGGGTGTCTGTTGTGGGGGAGGAAGATAAAGGAGATAGTGAACCGCTCTGAGACAATAAGATTTGGAGTGGAGGACGGGATATAATCCAATATCATCATCATCATCATCATCTGTCCACCACCAGGCTCCTCCTCACGCCCTTCTTTCCACCTCCTTACCTGCATGCCTCCCACCTGCCTGAGTGTTCTTCTCCCACTTGGAAGCTCTCCCAGTGCCCATGCTCAATAGCCTGCACCACCTACACAGCTTTTCTCTGACAGCATTGGCCAGTATATGCAGCTGGGGGTGCAGCTTCCATTACCACCAGAGTGTCACCACTGTGACCAGCTATATTCCATTCCTTGAAGACTCTGGGCACTTATGAGCACAGTTACAGACAGGGGGGAGTAGTGGTGCATTATAAGGTTGTCAGGGCTTATTTTGTAGCAGGAACTCCTTTGCATATTAGGCTACACACCCCTGATGAAGTCAATCCTCCTGGAGCTTACAGGGCTCTTAGTACAGTTAGAGTGGTTCCTCAGGGGAGCAGGCTTCCTCTGGAGGTGGTGGACTCTCCTTCTTGGAGGTTTTTAAACAGAGACTATATGGCCATCTGACAGCAATGAAACTCCTGTGAATTTAGGGGGAGGTATTTGTGAGTTCCCTGCATTGTATAGGGGGTTGGACTAGATAATCCTGGAAATCTCTTCCAACTCTATGATTCTATGATTCTGAGTACTAAGGGTGTGTTAAATATACCATTGGAAGTGACTGTGAAAGAAAGGTGAGGTTAAAAATTCACCAGATTTTTTTTGAGCAGGAATGCTAGGGTTGCCAAGTCCTCTTCATCCCCCGGTGGGGGACATTCGCGCACGCGACGCATGCGCATGAGACGAAAGATGTCACCCTGGAGTGATGTCATTAAAATGGTGGCGCTCCCGTGCGGTGCCGCTCTAGGCATTTCCAGGAAAACTCTATGGTTTTCTCAGACGCTCTAGCCATTTGGGAGGTTAAAACTCTATGGTTCAAAAATACCCAAATGGATAGAGCGTCTGGGAAATCCATAGAGTTTTCCTGGAAACACCTAGAGTGATCTCAAACAGGCGCCGCCATTTTGATGACATCACTTCCGGGTGACGTCATCACAGGGGGAGGTTCCCCGCCCGGACCAGAGGGTTGGCAGCCCTAAGAAATGCACAGGAATGCAGTTCCAGCTGGCTTGGCATCAGGGGTTGTGGCCTAATATGCAAATGAAACCCTGCTGGTTTTTTTCTACAATAAAAAGGTTCTGTGTGAAACAATGGTGATGTCAGGGTGTGGGCTGATATGCAAAAAAGTTCCTGCTGGGCTTTCTCTACAAAAAAGCCTTGTGTGAAATGATGGTGATGTCAGGGGCTGTGGCCTAATATGCAAATGAGTTCCTGGTGGGCTTTTTCTACAAAAAAGGCCCTAGTCTTTAAATTGCTACTGTATTCTTTGCAATGTGTGTGTTCATCCTAATGATGAAGGATGGAGCTCTCCTGCTTTTAAAGGCTTTCTTTTCTCTCTCTCTCTTTTTTTGCCCAAGACCTCCAGATATTTAGCCAGCCTAAAAATCACTCCACTTTCCTCCTCCATTTCAGAAAAGGGGTTCCCCGCTGAGGCAGGGCCTTTGAACAGAAGCGAGGCCTATATCGGTTCAGTCTGGGCAGGACAAGAGCTTCAGGGTAGGCACTATTACAAAGGTTAATGAGGGAGCTGGGAGATACATTTATAGAAACAAAGGAAGATTAAAAAAAATCCCACTGTTAAAATATTTTTTTTTCTTTTCTGAAAAGAAGGATGGTTAATGGTTTTGGCCCAGCTCTTGAGAGCTATTTTTTTCCGTGGCAGGAGTACTGCAAGAATACATTGACTGGAACTGTTCAAGAAGAAAGTCTGTTTGAAAATTGAACATTCAAGGCTCTCGTTTAATTAAGAAGTAAAAGCAGGGTTGTCCAACTCTGAGTGGAGCCTGGGAAAGACAGTGACCTCAGTGGGTACAATGCTATAGGGCAAGAGGGGCCAAACTGTGTTTCGGGAGCCACATGTGTCTCTTTCACACGTATTGTGTGATTCTTGAAGCCCTCACTACCCTGTCAGCTGGTTTGTCTCTTGAAATCATTTCTCCAAGCCAAGCCAGCCAGCTGCTTGAAGAATGCATTTAAAGTTAACATTGCTTTCTTTCCACCTATCTCTCCCTCCTCATCTTCCTTCCTTCCTCTCTCAAACATTTGACATTCATGTCCTGAGGCTCTCAGACATCTGATACTTATTCTGTGTGTCACTTATGTTAAGCGAGTTTGGCCACCCCTCCATCTTCCAAAGCAGCCATTTTCTCCAAGGGAAATTATCTCCATTGTCTGGAGATCAGTTGTAATTCTGGGAGATCTCTAGACCTGACCTAGTGGTTGACAACTCAAAGTACAGGCCCAGACAGGATTGCTAGGGTTGCCAGGTCCTGATGGGGGTGGGAGGAAGCCTTCTGGAAGTGAGGTGGGGCTCCATGACACAAAGATGTCATGTGGAAGTGATGTCATCACATCAGGGACATTGCACAGCAACCCTCTAGGTTTTCCACAAAATCTATATGATAAAATTGCCCTCAAACCATACAGTTTTGCCCCAACGCCAGAGCATTCCCATGTGATGTCCCTGACGTGATGACATCATTTCCATGTGGCATCATCACATTGGGGATGTTGCATGGCGACATCACTGTTTGAGGGCATGGTTTCCCCCACTGGCCAACTGTCCGGCCGTGGGCAGAAGCCCCCCAAACCAGGGAATCCCCCATTGGGACTTCGGGACTGGCAACTTTAAATTGAAGACTCTGGTCCAGGAAACGTCTGAAGATCTGGCAGCAGTGCTTGTGGAGAGGAGAATTTGGGGTGTGGGGGAGTTTAGGTGGAATTTATGGTATATAATCAGGTTTCCTGCCATTTTTGCAGGGGAACTGGTCTCTGTAGTCTGGGGATCAGTTGCAATTCTGGGAGATCTCCATGCCCCACCTGGAGGTTGGCAAGATGAGGCCCAGAAGAATCCAGAAAGAGGTTCAGAGGTAGTTTGCCAATTTAGGCTTCCCATGTCCCAGTTGGGGGCAGGGGATGACCTGGTTTTGCAGGCTTCTGCCTAAATACCCCCCCCCCCCGCCCCTCAACAGTAACATTGTACAACAATCCTGCATCACCTGGAAGTGATGTGGACATGCCGGGGGCAGCACTCAGGCTTTAGAGCAAGACTCTATGTTTTGAGGGTGATTTACCATAGAGTTTTACCCAACAACCAGAGCATTACCCCACAACATGCCTACATCACTTCCGGGTGACATAGGCACACCACGCAATATCACTTCTGGTGATGTCAAAATGTCGGAGCAATGCTCCTGGCTCCTGGAACATCTCTGCACCTTCTCCCTCACTGGTATCTCAAATGGTCTAGGCAACCCTATTTGTTACTACCTTCCTTCTTGTCACGGGCTGTCTCTCATTCAAATATTAGCCAGGGTGGACCCTGCTTAGCTTCCAAAATCTGACAAGGTGGGGCTAGCCTGGGCTATCCAAGTCAGGGAAGGAGATCCAAAGTTTTGGTGCCAGGGCTGAGGAAGCCCTTTCTTGGGTTTCTACCTGTCTAGCCTCAGATTTGATTCTCACCGTCGGGAGCGCCCTCTCTGCATTCAAGCTGGCCTATGCTGGGGTGGCCAGACTTGCTTAACATAAGAGCCACACAGAATAAACATCAGATGTTTGAGAGCAGGCAGGCAGGAAGGAAGGAAGGAAGGAAGGAAGGAAGGAAGGAAGGAAGGAAGGAAGGAAGGAAGGAAGGAAGGAAGGAAGGAAGGAAGGAAGGAAAAGTACATGAGGAAGAAGGAAGAGGGGGAAAGAAAGTGACTTTAAATGCATTCATAGAATCATAGAGTTGGAAGGGACCTCCAGGGTAATCTAGTCCAACCCCCTGCACAATGCAGGAAACCCACAAATACCTACCCCAAATTCACAGGATCTTCATTGCTGTCAGATGGCCATCTAGCCATCTGTTTAAAAACCTCCAAGCTGGCTTGGCTTGGTGAGGTGATTTAAGGAGAGAAATGCTTTCTCCAAGCTGGCTGATGGGGTGGGGGGGGCTTCAAGAGCCTCACAATCAGTGTTCCCTCTAAGCTGAGTTAGCGTGAGCTAGCTCACAGATTTTTAGCCTCCAGCTCACACATTTTTGTCTTAGCTCAGGAAGGAGGACCCTCAGAGCATACTCATTTAGGCAGTAGCTCACAAAGTAGAATTTTTGCTCACAAGAATCTGCAGCTTAGAGGGAACATTGCTCACAATATGTGTGAAAGAGCCACATGTGGCTCCTGACTTTTGGCCCATTTTCATGCCAAGACTTTTGGCCCATTTTCATGTAGGGAGAAGAGAGCATAGGGGGCTCTTTGCCCTTCTCTCTGGTTCATGGGGGGGGGGGGATACCCAGTGTGGACGAGCAGCTAGTTAGAAAGATAAATTAGCACATTTTCAATCAATTACCATTGTTCACGCATAATAGTGACCCTTAATTTGAAATGCTGTTGCCCGTGCTAGCTATTTGAAAAGAGAAACATATGCCCAGTTATCATTCAGAGACGCTGGCATCTCATTAGACCGCGACCATTTTTCTTTTGTCATAATTCAGCAGAAAAACATTCTATTTGCCACAGTGAAATTAATTATCCTAATTATGACCCGCTACAGATATTATAATGATTTGTTGTCGACTTGCGTTGTCGCAAGGTGTTAAAAGTTACAGGGCGTAAAATTATTTAATGCTTAACGGTCGTCGTTCAGATGTGTGAGCATCTTGGCATGCCGCTCCGCCGGATTCTCTTTGGGCTATGAGCGTGGAAGTCGGGGCTTTGTTTCTGACTGATTACCATACATATAATTAGCACTATTGAGTGTTTGTGTACCTCTTTCCCGGGGCAGATATATCTGGCAGGCTTGGGTAAGAAGAGGAGACTAGTCCAGATTTTTCAAAGTCCAGATCAGACTCCAGCAGGGCTGGTGTCAACTGATGTATGACAATATGTAAACTATGACCGACAGAAATATAGCACCTATTTCTACCTACTTTATATTTTTATATCTTTTAATCTCCTATTCTCTTATTTTTATATTTTTAAACTTTATTAATTCATGTAATTGTATTATTTAAACCATTGCTGTCTATTTTAACCGAATCATGCTTGTCATGTCTGTGAGCCGCCCTGAGCCCGCCTTCTGGTGGGGGAGGGCGGGATATAAAAATAAAATTTGCTTTGCTTTGCTTTGCTTTTTTTGTAACAGGAACTCCTTTGCATATTAGGCCACACACACACACTGATGTAGCCAATCCACCTGGAGCTTACAGTAGGCCCTGTACTAAGGAGCTCTGTAAGCTCTTGGAGGATTGGCTACATCAGGGGTGTGTGGCCTAATTAGAATTGCCAGTCCCCAGGTGGGGGAAGGGGTCCCCCAATTTGGAGGACTTCCCCTCACTTCAGGGTCATCAGAAAAGGGGGGGGGGGAGGGAAATGTCTGCTGGGCCCTCCATTATTCCCTATGAAGAATGATTCCCATAGCTATGATGGAAAATTAATCCATGAATATCTGGGGCTGGGAGACTGCTTTTTGAGGTAGAGGCACCAAATTTGCAGCATAGCATACAGTACCTCTCTCCAGAGTACCCTCCAAGTTTCGAAGGGGTTGGACCAGGGGGTCCAGTTCTATGAGCCCCCAAAGAAGGTGCCCCCTTAAAGACTAACACCACTTGTGGCAGGGAGTGAGCTTTCATGAGTCACTGCTCACTTCTTTAGACAGTGTAGAGGTTAGAATATCTGGTGTGCATGTGGGAGACCAGGGTTCGAATCCTTGCTTTGCCCTGAAATTTGCAGGATGACTCTTACTCTAATCTAGCTCACGCAGCTGTTGTTGCAATGCCAGTCTCCAGGTGTAACTTGGAACTACAGCTGATCTCCAATTCCCCTGGAGAAAATGGCTGCTTTGGAGGTTGAACTCTATGCTTCTATGGTATTATACCCCACTGGGCTCCCTGTCCCACCCAGGCTCCACCCCCAAATCTGGAGCTGGGCCCCTCACCTGTAATGTTCCAATACAGAGACCAGAGTGGCTCAAACAGTTTTAATCTAAGGAGCAACTCCAACAGGTTTATGGAAGCACTCTCAGGAAGCTGAGCGGGCTACTTGAACACCTAGGCTTGCCAATCCCCAGGTCCCAGTGGGGGTTCTTCCGCTTTCCCAGACTCCTTCCCACCCCCAGTCAGCTGGGCAGTGGGGGGAAGCCCCGCCCCCAGAGGACCATGTGCCTTTCCCCCTCCGGAGGCTTCAGTCTCCGATTGAAAGGCTTCCTCTTGGGATGGGGTGTCTGTGTTACTTGGAAGAAGTTGGCAGCAACTCGTGAGTAGAGATGCCAATCTGTTGCTTCAGAGTCGCCAGAAACGGGGGGGGGGGGGAGGGAAACGTCTGCTGAGCACTTCATTATTCCCTATGTGGAGATGGATACTCATAGGGTATAATGAGGAATTGATCTGGAGGTTTCGGGGGCTCTGGGGGAGCTGTTTTTTGAGGTAGAGGCACCAAATTTTCAGTATAGTATCTAGTGCCTCTCCCCAAAGTACCCCCCAAGTTTCAAAACGATTGGATCAGGGGGTCCAATTCTATGAGCCCCAAAAGAAGGTGCCCCTATCCATTATTTCCTATGGAAGGAAGACATTTAAAAAGGTGTGCTGTCCCTTTAAATGTGATGGCCAGAACTCCCTTGGAGTTCAATTATGCTTGTCACACCCTTGCTCCTGGCTCCACCCCCAAAGTCTCCTGGCTCCACCCTCAAAGTCCCCAGATATTTCTTGAATTGGACTTGGCAACCCTATGAACACCTGACCTTAGGGAAGGTCTTCAAATTAACATACTTAGACTAATATAAGGGAATATCTTCAAAGCATAAATTTGATCACAACACCACCCACCACTAATGGCCAGGGAGGTCCTGGCAACTCTAGGTTGATGTGACAAAAATAGGGTCTCCAATCCCTGGGTGGGGGCAGGGGATCCCCTGCTTTGAAAGCCCTTGCCCACTTCAGGGTCATCAGAAAACGGAAGGGGGGGAATGCCTCCTGGGCACTCCATTATTCCCTATGGAGACCGATTCCCATAGGGTATAATGGAGAATTGATCCGTGGTTATTGGGGGCTGTGAGGGGCTGTTTTTAGAGATAGAAGCAATTATGCTTGTCACACTCTTGTTCCTGGCTCCACCCCCAAAGTCTCCTGGCTCCAACTCTAAAGTCCCCAGATATTTCTTGAATTGGACTTGGCAACCCTAGACAAAAAATAGGGAAGGTGGGAGAAAAGGAAGGAAGATAGCTAAAACACTGCAAAAAACCCCCACAACAAAACAAAACACAAGTCTTTTTTTGTTGTTGTCATATGATTGCATCAAGAGGGAAAGCATTTGCAAACAAAACTTGACCCAGGAGAATGTGCTTGAAAATGCATTTATTTTTATTTTATTTAGTAACAGATTTTATATCCTGCTTTTCTACTCTCCTCAGGGCCACCAAGTTGGAAGGTGTGTTTCATAATCCAATTTGTCACATCCCTGGTGATAGAAAAAAAGAACCCAGACAAGTTTACCAGCCAGGGAGGAATCTGATTTATCAACTTTCTCCAGCAAAATGTTAGAACGTACCGGAATAAGACACATGGCCACGTGCCATGACGTGCGTTCGATATTTTTGCAAAATGTAATTTAAGGAAATGTGCCGTGCACATGGAATATTAATCTGATTTTTATGTGAGGGAATTTGTTAAGACGTTGGTTTAGATGTAACAAGCTGTGGCATTTCATAACATGGTTTGGTTTGCCATTCCATTGCAGGGGCTGCTGATTGTATAATAAAATGGGGGAAGGCACATCTCTGTTATGGAGGCTGTTGCATTAAGGGGAATCAGAAAAATGATGCCCAAGTATTGAATTTGGCAGATTGATACTTAGGATTATTGCAAAAACAAAAGGCGTCTTCTGGCATCTTCGAGACTGACAGATTTATTCGGATGTGAGCTTGTAGGCGAGAGATTTCCTACCCAGGTGGGTCACAATAGAAGGGATTGTGTTAGTTTTTGCTGACTAATTTGGAGGCAGACTATACGTATCAACCTCCAGACAGCTGCTTTTTTTTGCAATGAAAAGCAGGGCTGGGAAGAACATTTCTGAGTGGAGGTTGGGTTGCCAACCTTCAGGTAGGACCAGAAGTTCTCCTAGAATTCCAGTTCATTTCCAAATTTGAAGAGGTTAGTTCTCTGGAGAACATGGCTGTTTTGGAGGGCAGACTCTGGGACCTTATACTCTGACGAAGTTCCCTTCCCTTTCCCAAAGCCTGCTACCCCCCCCCCCCCCTGCCTCCCATGGTTCCAGGATTTCCCCCAACCCAGAGCTGGCAACCCTGAGAGTGAGAGGGAAAGACTGCTTTGACCCTGAAGAATGTGAGGAAAAGCCCCCTACTTTTCATGCATGTGGACATCATGATCGCCAGTGTGGTTGCCAGGGTGCCTGGAGAATTAACTCTCACACATCTGCTCTAAGAAGTGTACTTTGCTTAGTTTCTAAGGCTTATATGGCAGCTTTGCATTCTACATCTCTGAAGAGTGGTAGCCAGAACTACAGACATGCTCCAGCTGCTCCTTGTGTGCCCAGTCTTGGCCACTGCAGTGGAAGAAGCCACCATGTTTCCAGCCTGGCTCCATGGACCTAGAGCTAACAACAGCAGAATCCAGCTTGCTTTCCTGACCCAAGCTTACCCTGCCAGGCTGAACTCATTCCTTCTTAGTGGGAAAGTCACACGTACACA
This sequence comes from Heteronotia binoei, assembly GCF_032191835.1. Taxonomy (NCBI): domain Eukaryota; kingdom Metazoa; phylum Chordata; class Lepidosauria; order Squamata; family Gekkonidae; genus Heteronotia; species Heteronotia binoei. The sequence continues at coordinate 22,026,598 of NC_083229.1, read as the reverse complement.
CCCTGAGCCTGCAAGCAACCCATCTGTTTTAAGAATGGATTAATAGCTCAACTGTTGATCCTAATTGCTCAGCAATACCAGAACAATAAATCTTGCCCAGCAGAAGATGAGATAAGAGGTAGGACATCTCCTGTCTTCATCAAGTCTTTTGTCTAACTTGGGTGGTACCTAGGCCAGCATTTGATTACCTATTGTCACCCTCCTAGTTAATCCCATTTAAACTTAAGTATCCAGTCATTCCCATTCTTACCCCAGTCTATTACCTTGGGGCCAACCCAGGCAACATTGCAGCTTGGAAATTTCCAGGTTCACTGGACTAAGGTGAAGTTCATTGGCCAAAGCAGGCATCCAATTAGGTGTCAGTAAGGAATGTCCAGCCTTCTTGAACCTCCCATCTCTCCTCCCTTGGACCTCCCAGTCCCTAAGGGTCTGAGGAAGCCTATTTAACCTCTGACCCAACTCCACTCATGTGTGCTTTCTATTCAGCAACCCCTATTACCCGCTGTCTAGATCCATCCCCAATTCTGGCCACAGTGTTGGGTCCATTTCCCCTGTCCTCTTAAGTCGCCATTGGAAACCTTCCTGGAAGACTACGATGGTAAATATTACCCTGTCTGTTTATCCATATATGTTCCCCTATTGATCTATCTATATTTCCTAGACCTGTGTGAATGTGTGAGTGTTTTGTATTTTTACCTTGTATGAAAGAAATATTATTCTAAATAAATTACAATTGATTTTTACTAAATTAGAGTCTCTTATTGAGCATTGACCATCTGAACGGTTGAGCCTCGTATACACAGATAATAAAAGATTCCTTTTTAGGGCCAGCTGTCTCTCAATCTAATTCCCCAATCTCATTTTGAGAGCAGTTTCCCTAACAAGAAGTAGCATCAAGAACCAACCACAGTTGTTGTTACTACTAAATACCCAGCTGCTGACATCATAACCGACATCCAGGCCCAGAGTGTTTACCATGCCCTAAAGGCCTGCTAAAGGAAAGGGAAAAACTAAAATAAAATAACTAGGAAAACTTAAAAGAATATCACGTAGGTTCTTTGGTCAGTGTGTTGTCAGGTCCCGGGTCTATCAAGGAAAAAAGGCAAAACTTATAAAAAATTATAGAAACTTTATTTACAAGATAAGAGAACATAAGAACATAAACGAAGCCATGTTGGATCAGGCCAATGGCCCATCCAGTCCAACACTCTGTGTCACACGGTGGCCAATATATGTGTGTGTATATATACACACACACACAAACATACACTGTGGCTAATAGCCACTGGTGGACCTCTGCTCCATAATTTTATCCATTCCCCTCTTAAAGCTGGCTATGCTTATAGCCGCCGCCACCTCCTGTGGCAGTGAATTCCACATGTTAATCACTCTTTGGGTGAAGAAATACTTCCTTTTATCTGTTTTAACCTGACTGCTCAGCAATTTCATTGAATGCCCACGAGTTCTTGTATTGTGAGAAAGGGAGAAAAGTACTTCTTTCTCTATTTTTTCCATCCCATGCATAATTTTGTAAACCTCTATCATGTCACCCCCTCAGTCGATGTTTCTCCAAGCTAAAGAGCCCCAAGCATTTTAACCTTTCTTCATAGGAAAAGTGTTCCAGACCTTTAATCATTCCAGTTGCCCTTTTCTGCACTTTTTCCAATGCTATAATATCCTTTTTGAGGTGCGGTGACCAGAATTGTACACAGTATTCCAAAGAGGAATAGGGAAACACAAAATGGGATGATAAAAACCAAGTAAAACAAACATACTGTGCACAGAGGAACACCAAAGAAAATCCTGAGGCAATTTGCCTACTTCTCTACACTGGACTGTGTAGTCAATTAGCTAATTACCTAAGCTATACTCACTGATGCTTATGCTGTTGGGCCCACAACATCAGAGAGATGTCTTCAGAGTTCCATCCTCCTTCAACCTTGTTGTGTTGGTACCTTCTTCTTGATGTCCTGAAGAAGGCTTCTGGCTTCTGACTTGAACAAGTAGAAGGGCATCTAGCCTGATTTTATCTTGGCTAGTTGATTGGTTAGCCAATCACTGACGCAATCTAATCTAAAAGCTGTCATCTAGCCTTGGCTTAGATGTTAACCTGTCAAGGCTAGATCTAAACAATCTAAGTCACTATGGAATGTCTTCACAAGTGCGATGAATTAGTTTCCACCTTAATTGATTAAGTACCTATTACTTTGACACAATGCTAGTGCAAATCATGGAAAACTTAGAAACACATATAGACATTGATTACACAAACACTTAGGTGTCCTTCAGTTTCTTGACAAGTAGGTCTTAATGACAAAGGGTTAAGCCACGATAAATGTTAACTTTTAACAGCGTCATCCTAAGTGGGTCAATTTATAATCTTACTCAGTTTTATTCAGTGGGGCTTACTCCATTTTATCCTCACAACAACCCTATGAGGTCAGTTAGGCTGAGAGTATGTGACTGGCCCAAGGTCACCCAGCGAGATTCTATGGCACAAGTGGGAATCGCCTGGTTTGCTCAAATTCAGGGGTTAAATCCTTTCCTTTTCCACCGCTAGAGGTTAAAGCCATCCCTTTCCGTGGCTGTATTCCCAAGTCTCAGTGCTTCAATGACAAAGTTGCCATATTTGGCAGAAATCTCTACCGGAGTCTAGAACTAGGCCCAGGGCTTTTTTTTTGTTTAAAGTCCAGCAGGAACTCATTTGCATAGTAGGCCACATCCACTGATGCCAAGCCGCCCAGAACTGCGTTCCTGCTAAAAAAACCCCACCCTAACTAGGCCTACCTATTTGATGCTCCCTGACAATCCCAGCTCTTAAACATTTTTTGCCTGCCCCATATTGAACAGTTCCCCCTAGTATATTGGTCTAATAATGCACAATCTTTGACTCCTCCTTCTTTTGGCTCCATGTCTCCATTGGCCATAGGTTCCTCAGCCCCTCAGCCTTCAGGCTATTTTCTTCCACACATGAACACCACATGAAGCTGCCTTGAGAGCCAGTTGGGTGTAGCAACGGACTCTAATCTGGAGAACCAGGTTTGATTCCCCGCTTCTCCACATGAAGCCAGCTGGGTGACCTTGGGTCAGTCAAAGTTCTCTCAGAGCTCTCTCAGCCCTACCTATCTCAATAAGGTGCCTGTTGTGGGGAGAGGAAGGGAAGGAGATTGTAAGCTGCTCTGAAACTCTGAGTGAAGGACAGGGTATAAATCTAATCTCTTCTTCTTATGCTGAATCAGACAACATTGGTTCATTAAAGTCAGCAGAGCTTTTCTGCATATTAGGCCACACCTCTTGATGCCACGATTGTTCCACATTGGGGCTTTTTTTGTAGAAAAGCCCAGCAAGAATCATTTGCATATGACTTCCAGTGTTAGAAAATGCCGAGCTGAATTGCTTCTCAGAAGGGGAGCAGGCTGGGGTTTCTGTTCGGGGTAGTGGAGGGGAATTTAATGCCTACTGCCTACTTTTCTCAGTCAGAGATCAGTCCAAGATATGCACAGGAAACTCTGAGGAGATTTACTTTGGCTAAATGGGAGTTGCGGGGAGGGGGGGGGCTCCTTTGAGGCTGAGGGGTCTCCGGAGACGAGTTGCATATTCATCATCTGCAGAAGTTTCCAGAGTCATTTATTTGACATAAGCTTGACAGGATCCTAACCTTGTTTGAGACTGCTAAACATATAAAGCTATACAAGACCGGTGTTGGATCTGGATAACTGCAGAAAAAAGTACTGATGACTATCTTCATTCCGGGACTATTTAAAGTTATTGAAAAGGGCAAGCCTTACTCTATCAAACCTGATAGTTTAAATTTAATTTGGAGAGGTCAAAATTTTCGGTGTTTTTTTAAATGTCAGAGCATAAGTTAACCCGTGCAAGGACTGCCTCAATGGAGAAAATGCAAGAGCAGTTTGAAGCAATGGAAGCCAGGATGATGAAAGGGGTGAGAGACATGATAACTGCTTCTAAAAAAGAAATTAGAAAAGACATTGAAGAGCTAAGGAAAGATATAGAAGATCTCAGAAATGAAACTGTGGTAACATCAAAGAAAGTGCAAGAGGTGGAAGAGAGAGTGAAAGTACAGGATTCCACCTTGCTAAAAATGCAAGGAAAGGTGGCAATTCATGACTGCAAATTGATGGAAACCCAGATACGTCTGAGAGGAGTACCTGAGGATGAAAAGACTGATTTGAAAGGATATATAATAAGAATAATTGCAGAATTTTTGGAGGAAGATCCTGAAGGAACTAGATGCATGTATGACTATATGTATAGAGTGAACTCACTATACGCCAAGAAAAATAATCTACCAAGAGATGTGGTTATAAGATATATGTCAAAAGAAATGGTGAAAAAAATCTTGAATAAAAATTTTGAAAAGACATTGATAGTGGAAGGCAGCAGAGTTAGAATCATGAAAGAATTGCCAAGACAAGTGATAAATGACAGAAAAGCATACAAAACATTGACAGAAAAACTACATGACAATGAAATAAGGTATAGATGGATAATACCTGAAGGTCTGAGCTTTGAGCTGCAAGGAAAAAGGATTACAATTACAAGCACACAGGAACTGCGTAGGTTTTATGAAGAACATAAACAATTTGCACCATGATGGATTACAAATTATTATCTTGGAATGTAAATGGACTAAATTCACCACAAAAAAGAAAGGCAATGTTTCATTGGATTAAAAAGCAAAATTGTAATATACTTTGTTTACAAAAAGTGCATATCAAACAAAAGGATTACAAATTTTTATGGAATAAACAACTGGGACTAGAATTTTATTCATTGGCTGAACAGAAGAAAAGGGGAATGATTTTCTATATTAAACAAGAATTGGAGCCGAAATGAGTGTTTAAAGATAAAGATGGAAGATTTGTAGCGGTAGAAATAATATTAAATGCAAAAAAAACACGTTGTTATTGGGACTGTATGCACCAAATGGTGCAAAGGATGCTTTTTTAAAAGACATTATACAACAATTTGATGAACTGTCTTATGACCAAGTTTTGATAATGGGGGACTTTAATGGAACAATTAAGAACACTGGATAGGTCTGGGGGTAAAAAAAAAAAATAAGGAAGGAAAATTGCCAAAGTCTTTTTTTGAATTGGTCAAATAAGAAAATTTGGAGGATATATGGAGGAAATTTAATCCTGAAGTGCGGGACTATACCTTTTTTTCAGCAAGACATAAAACTTTTTCCAGAATTGACATGTTGTGGGGCACTAAAGACATGTTGTGGGGCCTTATAACAAAGAAAATAGAGATTTTACCTAAAATTGGGGCTGACCATAACCCAATAATGTGGATTACAAAATTGTCTAAGAAGTTGAGAAGATGGAGATTCAATGAAGATTTACTACAGAATAAAGAAATAGTGACATCTCTAGAAAATGAAACTAAAGCTTTCTTCCAAATAAACAATAAAGAGGATATAGAATTTCAGATGGTCTGGGATGCTTATAAAGCAGTAAAGAGAGGAATATTGATTACATTGAATAACAAAGATAAAAGGGCAAAAAAAATATAGATGTTGGACATTCAAAATGAAATAAAGAAAAAAGAAGGGGAACTGAGAAAAAGACCAGGGAAAAAGAAAATTGTAAGGGAGATTACAATATTACAAACGCAAATGAGACATTTGTTAAATAAAGAACTGGAATGGAATCTGAAAAGATTACACCAGAAATCTTTCGAGGGAGCAAACAAACCCAGAAAATATTTGGCCTGGCAACTGAAGAAAAAGAGAGAAAGTAAATTATTAATAAAATTGTGGTGGATGGAAGAGAGGTGGTAGATCAAGAAGGAATAAAAAGAGAATTCTTTTAAGTATTATGCCAAGTTATTTTAAGGTGTTAAAATAAGGAAAGAAAAGATAGATGAGTACTTACAAAAAGATAAAAATAGCACCCTTAGCAGAAAATATGCGAAAAGTTTTGAACCATCCAATTGAAAAAAATCGAAATTGAAGCACCAATTAATGCATTGAAAAATGGAAAAGGACCTGGGCCAGATGGATATACAGCTAAATTTTTTAAAACCCTCAAAGAAGAGTTAATCTCGATACTTCAGAAATTGATGAATATGATAAGAACAAAAGGGAAAATACCAAATACATGGAAGGAAGCTGTTATTTCATTGATTCCAAAGGAAGATAGAGATGTTACGAACATAAAAAAATTATAGACCAATTTCATTATTAAATAATGACTATAAAATATATACAAGAATCTTGGCAGAATGGTTTAAACAATATTTGAAAAAATTTTTAAAGGAAGATCAAGCGGGGTTTCTTCCCAAAAGGCAAATAAGAGACAATATCAGAACTGTTGTAAATATTGTAGAATATTATGAAAGACATCCAGAAAAGGAAGTAGCATTATTTTTTGCGGACGCAGAGAAAGCATTTGACAATTTAAATTGGGATTTTATGTTTGCCGTAATGGAGAAAATGGAGCTGGGAGAAAGCTTTATAAGAATGATAAAAGCAATATATACTGAACAACGTGCAAGACTATGTATAAATGCTGATCTTATAGAAGACATGATAATTAGTAAAGGTACAAGACAAGGTTGTCCACTTTCCCCACTGTTGTTTATAATGACTCTTGAAATATTACTGATGCAAATTCAAGAAGAAAGAAATAGAAGGATTAAAAGTAAAAGGATTTACTTACAAATACAGAGCATTTGCAGATGATATAATGTTTATAAATGAAAACCCCATACAAGTCATACCTTTGTTGTTAGCCAAAATACAAGAATATGGGGAGTTGGCGGGACTTTGTATTAATAAATAAAAATCAAAACTTCTATGTAAAAATATGCAAATAAATAAGCAACAAGAACTGCAGAGACTAACGGGCTGTGAAATTACCTCCAAGGTAAAATATTTGGGTGTGGAGATAACAATGAAGAATATTGATTTGTTCAAAAATAATTATGAGAAGCTATGGCGTAAAATGGATGAAGATATGTTAAAGTGGAATAAACTTAATTTGTCACTGTTGGGTAGAATAGCTGCAATTAAAATGAATATTCTACCAAGAATAATGTATTTGTTTCAAACTATTCTGATTGTGAAAGACAGTAAACAATTTAATAGATGGCAAAGAAAAATTTCAGAGTTTGTGTGGGTGGGGAAAAAACCAAGAATTAAAATGAAAATTTTAACAGATGCAAAAGAGAGAGGTGGATTTCGATTACCAGACTTAAAATTATATCATGAAGCAGTTTGCTTAGTATGGACAAAAGAATGGATAATGTTGTTAAACAAAAAACTCTTAGGGTTGAAAGATCATGGAAATAAATTTGGCTGGCATGCTTATACGTATTATGGGGGAAAAAAGATAGACGGCTTTTTCTCTCACCATTATATAAGAAACAGCTTACTAAATACATGGATGAAATATAAGAAATATGGAGATGAGAGAAAACGGTTATGGATAGTGCCAGCCGAAGTGATAAAAATAACAGCTGAGACGGGTGAAGAAAAGTGGTTGTCATATAATCAACTATTAAAAATATAATGTGGCAAAATAGAATTGAAAACTGCTGAAGAGCTTAATAAATATGATTGCTTTCAAATGCAACAAATAAAGAGCTTGGTGGAGAATTACATTAAAACTGAAGAAATAAGAAAAGAGCAAACAGAAATGGAAAAAGTTCTGCTTGGAAACAATGAAAAATTAATTTCAAAATTATATAAATTACTTTTAAAATGGTCTACAGAAGATGAAGTAGTGAAATCTCAAATGATTAAGTGGGCAATTAATGTAAATAAATAAATACAGATGGAAACTTGGGAATATTTGTGAAAGAACTCTATGAAGCTTTCGACGTGTCATAGTATTAAAGAGAACTGTTTTAAAATGATGTATAGATGGTATATGACTCCTAAGAAATTGGCAAAGATGAATAATAAGATGCCAGACAGATGTTGGAAATGTAAAAAACATGAAGGTTCTTTCTACCATATGTGGTGGACTTGTGAAAGAGCAAAAAAGTATTGGCAGATGATTCAACAAGAAATTTCTAGGATCTTGGGATATGAATTTAAGAAAGTTGCAGAGACTTTTCTGTTGGGATTACAAATGGAAAAATTTCCAAAAGAAGATAGAACTATAATTTGGTACTCGCTTTCAGCTGCTATGCACAGTTGTGGAAGCAAGAAAAAATACTGGGAAAAAATACTGGGGAAAAATACTGGGAAAAAGAAATGGGATTGGATTGTAAAAGTTATGACATGGAGTGAAATGGACAAATTAACAAGAATTTTAAGAGACTATGATTTAGAAGTTTTTAAGATGGAGTGGAAAAAGTTCAGAAGATATGTAGAAAAAGAGTGGAAAATAAAAGGACATTGGACAGTTTTTGATAATGATTAAGTTAGAAAAAAGAAGACTATTAATTTTTGCTTTTATTAGTTAAAGGTACCTGTAAACATTAGTACTTTAAGTAAATAACACCGGCAGGGGTCAAGTAACGGGGGGAGGGGTGGGTAGAAAGTAATATATGGGATAGATAAAAGAAGTTATTAATGATGCGAGAAATATAATTTGTTACCATATGTTGCCAAATAAAATTGTTTTAACCATAGGAATCATTTGCATATTAGGCCACACTCCCACACATGAAGCCAGCTGGAACTGTGTTTCTGTGTGTTCCTGCTCAAAAAAAGCCCTGAAAGTCAGTATTGTCTACTTAGATTGGCAGTGGTTCTCCAGAGTCTCAGGAAGAAGTCTTTCATACCATCTCCTGCCTGGTCTTTTAAAACTGGAGATGCCAGTGAACCAAGCAGATGCTCTTGGACTGAGCCACAGTCCCTCCCACTTCCACTTCCTTCAGCCACCCTGACTTATCCTCTAATTCTCTTGGGACAGCCACATTGTTCAGAGCACTTCCTTGGGGCAGACACCACCTCACAACCATCCAGATCTGAAACTATCCAAATTTCAGGAATATGTCTTTCTTAATCATGGTGCCTCATGCAATCTGGTGCCTCATGCAAGCCTTATAAAAGAGATGCCTAGTAGAGCTGTGTCTAAACCTCTGCATCTTTACATTTCAGGGATGTCCAGAGCTGCTGTGCTGGATCTAAAGTACCCCAAGCAGAGTCTTAGACTGGAACTTTCCTCTTTCGCCTGAAGCACATCGCTCCAGCCACACCACTCCCCTTCAAGTTCCAGGGGACCTCCATACACAAGAGAGAGGGCAATGTGGAGGTCTGAAGCTGGAGTGGAAACCTGCTGTAATCAGGTTTGCCAGCTCAGACTGGGAGAATCCTGGAGAGGGATGAGTTTGAGGAGTAGAAGGAGATCAAGCGATTTTATGCCATAAGCCAGCCAGCCAGCCAGCCAGCCAGCCAGCCAGCCAGCCTGCCTGCCTGCCTGTCTGTCATCTATCTATCTATCTATCTATCTATCTATCTATCTATCTATCTATCTATCTATCTATCTATCTATCTATCTATCTATCTATCTATCTATCTATCTATCTATCTATCTATCTATCTATCTATCTATCTATCCATCCAAAACTGCTAGATCTCTTTCTCTCTGCCTGCCTGCCTACCTATCATCTATCTAATCTATCATTTATCAGTCATCCATTTCAGCTGTTAGATTTCAGCCCAATTTCAGCCCAAACTGCTAGATATACTTTTCCTGCACCCCTCCATTTTGTGCACCCAAGGCAAATGCCTCACCTAACCTGCCTTTGTTACAGATCTGGCCATTTGGTTTACGGTTGCCCACTCCAGGCTGTAAAAATCCTGGAAATTTGGGGGTGGGTCCTGGGCAGGGTGGTATCTGGGGAGGGAAGGGAGTTCCAAAGCAGCCATTTTCTCCAGGGAAAGGGTTCTTTCCAGTCTGGAGATCAGTGGTAATTCTGGGAGATCTCCAGGCCTCATCTGGAAGTTGGAAACTTGATTTTTGGTCAACTTATTGCACTGATGCTGCTGCAGAAATACAAGCATGGAGTTTTCCAGGGCTCCATGAACAATGATGGATGAGGAATAACTTCTCTAGCTGGTCTGAAACCACTTTTTGTATAGCAGGGAAGACACAGCCTTTTGTATTGGATGGAAATCTCACTAAATGGTGCTGAAATATATAATGGATCACAATGATGTGCTGTTCCCTTTATTTGCACGTGAAGCAATACAAAATAACACTGAGTACAAGTTCTATTGTAGACTGTTCTCAGCCCTTAGTTTAATATGGTTTTAATTAAATCCTCAACAGAAAATCATCTTCAGTGTGTTTATTTTATGGGTTAATGGAGCATGACATTTCATTTGTTAAAAATAACTCAGAATGAGTTTAGAGGGGGGAAAGGATGTCGATTCAGCTTGTTTGGAGACCTTCATGCTAGGCCCGAGCCTCTAAAACTCGGGGGTGGGGGGAGATGAGGGGGGGAATAGAAGCCCTCTGAGGCTGGATCCTATTGGCATGTCTCCATTACCACATGGACTGTGCAACTCTATGTAGAGTCATTGCATCAGATAACGGCATGTTTCCATTACAATATGGGCTACCAGGGTGGCCAAACTTGCTTACCATAAGAGCCACATAGAATAAATGTCAGATGTTTGAGAGCCACAAGATGCACAGAAGGAAGGAAAATAGATAGAGGGAGAGAGGGAGGAGGTGGAAAGAAAGCAACTTTAAATGCATTCTTCAAGCTGCCAGCTGGCTTGGTTAAAGTGATTTAAAGAAACAAATGTCTTCTCCAAGTTGGTCAGCAGGAGAGTGGGAGCTTTGAGAGCCACACAATATGTGTGAAAGGGTCACATTTGGCTCCCGAGTCACAGTTTGGCCATCCCTGGGCTATCCAATCTTATGCTGCAACGCTCAGATCAAAGCACATTCTGCATAAGATTGTGCTGTTCGTGTGGCACAAATGGATTTACGAATTGTTTGCTTGGCCTGGGCACTGTGATTCCATAAATTTTGTGAGCCTCATGTGTTTCTCTATAGCTTTGCATCTCCTATCCTACAGTAACGGACTGTTCTTTTTTTGGGGAGGTTTGGAATGTTTTTTTTAAAAACAAAAATCTAATATTTTAAGTAGAGGAGATTGGATTTATACCGTGCCTTTCACTCAGAGTCCAAGAGTGGCTTACAAGAGTGGCTTACAATCTCCTTTCGCTTCTCCTCCCCACAACAGATACCCTGTGAGGTAGGTAGGGCTGAAAGAGCTCTGAGAGAAACTGCTCTTGAGAGGAACAGCTCTGTGAGAACTTGTGACTGACTCAAGGTCACATCAGCAGGTGCATGTGGAGGAATGGGGAATCAAACCTGGCTCTCTCAGATAAAAGTCCATGCACTTAATAACTACACCAAGCTGGCTCTTTAAAATCATCTGTGCTCCTTTCTGCATAGCTACATACATGGGTGTGAAAAATCCAGATATGGCAGGATGAGGCCCCAGAAGCCCATGAGCTTTCTTCAGTATCGGTGAGCCAACATCGAGTGACAGGAAATGGATACTGCCAGTGATCCAGCACAAAATCACTTAACTAACATTGCAGAGAACACAACACTCAATGGCCATCATCCAGACATTCGTGAGCATGAGTGTACATGGGGATATAGCCAGTTTATCCTTGTTCTAAGGGACATAGAAGTATTTCACACCATATATTATGAATTTGAGGTGCGCATCAGATTGGCTCAAGCAGGTACATCCATCCACATTTGCTTTATAAGGATGGCTTACATCCATCAACAATAGCCAAACACAGAACCTTCCTTCCTCGCTTCCTTCCTTCCTAGAATCATAGAGCTGGAATGGGCCTCCAGGAATGGGCACAATGCAGGAAACTCACAAATATCTCCCCCTAAATTCACAGGATCCTCATTGCTATCAGATGGCCATCTAGCTTCCATTTAAAAACTTCCAAGGAAGGAGAGCCCACCACCTCCTGAGGAAGCCTGTTCCACTGAGGAACCGCTCTAACGGTCAGGAAGTTCTTCCTAATGTTGAGCCGGAAACTCTTTTGATTTAATTTCAACCCATTGGTCCTTCCTTCCTTCCTTCCTTCCTTCCTTCCTTCCTTCCTTCCTTCCTTCCTTCCTTCCTTCCTTCCTTCCTTCCTTCCTTCCTTCCTTCCTTCCTTCCTTCCTTCCTTCCTCCCTCCCTCCCTCCCTCCCTCCCCCCTCCCTTCGCGGAAAAAATGGCTACTTTGAAAGCATGGAATCTATGGGATTATACCTCACTGAGGTCTCTCCACTCCTCAAAAGCCACCCTCCCCAAGCACCACCTCCAAATTGCCAGGAATTTCCCAACCAGCATCTTGCAACCTTAGCTTCCATCCCAGTTCCAAATGGCTAGTATGAGTCATGTGGCCCACCTCCCATTTCAAATATTGATATTTAATTTGTCAATATTTCCCTAATTTCCATCATGTTCCTGGGTGGCTCTAAATTCCGCACTCCGCAGAGGCGTTCAAGGTGTCTCCTGGAGATAAGCCTACCCTGTTTACTTATCCTAAGTAATATTATTTTTTTCTTTAAAAAGTTTTTATGCAATTTAAATATTTACAGAGAACGCATTAACCAGAACAGCTGGTTCCAAAATCCATTTCACTGCCTTGGGCTGATTTGGTTCAAGTTTAATCATGAATAGAATTTAGGGTCGGGAGGAGAAGGGGCTGTGGAGTTGAAACCTCTGTCCGGAGGCAGCCAAAGAAGAGCTTTTTGATTTGCTGAGCCTTTTGCCGGCGCCCTGCCAAGAAGAAGTCAGTTTCCTGGCTGGAAGTATTGTTTTTGGGATTTTCAACCTGAAAGGGAAGGGGGGGGAGCTTCTCTGTTCTCTGACTCCCTCGAGGAAGGCTTGTAAGAACGATGTTTCACAGAACTAAAAAGCAGAAAGGAGACTTTTTGAACTGGTGACAGGCTGTGTCCTCCAGCCGTGCGAGCGCAGCCTCCCTGCCCGTTTGATAGACAGTGGTATAAACTATTTTGGTTCAAGGGAGCGGGAAACCGGCTGTAATCTTCATTTTTGCAGCCCCTGATGAGACTCTGAGCTCGCTCCAGCTTTTGGGGAGACCCTGGGCAAGGTGCCCTCCTATGAACCCCCCCCCAAGTGTGCTATCCCTTCATCCTGCATGTATATATGGGCACACACACATTAGGGTTACCAACCTCCAGATGGAGACTGGAGTTCTCTAGGGATTACAACTGTTGCTGGAGCTCAGGGTGAAAAAGAAGGGTAGTAGTAGGAGGAGTTTGAATTTATACCCTGTGCTTCCCTTGGAGTCTCAGAATGGCTTACAATCCCCTTTCCTTCCTCTCCCCACTACAGACACCCTGTGAGGTAGGTGGGGCTGAGAGACCTCTGAGAAAACTGTCCTTGAGAAAACAACCCCGAGAGAACTGTGACTGATCCAAGGTCAATCAACTAACTTCATGTGGAGGAGGAGTGAGGAAATCAGATTCCAGATTAGAGTCCACCGCTCTTAACCACTACACCCCTGGAGAGGGGCTGTGGTTCAGTGGAAAAGCCAGTTTGGTGTAGTGGTTAAGTGCACGGACTCTTATCTGGGAGAAGTGGATTTGATTTTCCACTCCTCCACATACCTGCTGATGTGACCTTGGGTCAGCCACAAGTTCTCTCAAGGCTGTTCTGCTCAAGAGCAGTTCTGGGAAAGTTCTCTCAGCTGCACTTACCTCACAGGGTGTCTGTTGTGTGGAGGGGAAGGGAAGGGAAAGGAGATATGTGAGGCGCTCTGAGACTCCTTTGGTTAGCGATGGGTGGGGTATAAATCCAATCTCCTCCTCCTTCTCTGCTTTGCATGCGGAAGGTCCAGGTTCAATCCCCATCATCTCAAATTAAAAGGACCAGGTCATAGATGATATGAAATACCTCTGCCTGAGTTGCCGGTAAGCTACTGCCAGTCTGAGTAGACAAGAACGACCTTGATAGTATTGGGATATTTGGTTAATATAGCAGAGTTTGACCAGTTATAAAAGTATGATACTACCGTAAATAAATCTCCCAAGAAGTATTTTGCAGAAAAGGTAAACTTACATTTATTCAGATAGATCCAGTTCACACTGAGTTTGTAGTCAAAAGGAGAGAGAGAAGCCTAATCTAAAGAGTACTTTCCCTATCACAAATGGTCAGCTTGTGGAGAAACGCCATCTGAGAGTGTTGGTGCTTCATCCAAAAAGGCAGGGATCAGTAAATCCATTCAGCAGGCTTTGTAGCCTTCCCCTCACTCCCCCCCTCCCTTCCAGAACCAAACCAACAACGCTAGGGGGAAAGTCTCCTAGAGAGGCAGGAAGGGCTGTTGTTCTTGCCATGTGCTAGGCAGGAAGAGTTTCTCAGTTTGCAGCAGAGGCTCGGGAAGAGAGGCTGCTTGCCTCTGAGCTCCGGCCTGTGGGGGGGCCTGCTCAGGAAAATGAGGCCCCCAGGCAGGCAGACAAAGTAAGTCATTCTCTTAGGCAGATCAAGTATAGACCAGGGACAATACGATGCGTTTAAAAACCACCTTTATTTTGTTATGCTGTTTGCTGTGCTAACTTTTTAAATGCAACTGGTTTTGTTTTGTGTTTTTCTTTTCCTATATTTTTCTCTTTTAAATAAATGTTTTTTCTGTTTTAAATGCTGGCAGTTAATCTCTGTACCACCTAGATCCCCAGACCGCTTTAGACCACGCTGTGTTAAGAAGGGGGCCCCAGGTGAAGGGGGGAAGGCATGCAGTTGGATAAGGTGCCAATCCTCCAGGGGTGCCCCAAAGAAGTGCTGAGGTCTCTGTGAAACCCAAGTGCAGGGTGGCAGAGGACCTTGAGGCCTAGCCTCACAGCTGGAGAGGGGGATTGGGAGTCCTGTTCCTCTCAATCTGAACCCCAAGACTGAGCAGGTGGTGGCAGCGCGCCCAAGGGGCAGGAGGAGACATAGCTCCCTCCAGGAGTTGGCGACTCCATAGGGAGCTGACGGGACCGGGTCTGAAGGCAGAATCGGGCCGGTTCCGCCACACTTGGCGGCAGCGGTGGGATGAGAACAAACAGAGAACTTGATTGGCCAGGCATTTTTGGTTTTTTGATACGTGCAAGCACCCAGAGAAAGCAACAGCGGTTTTGTTTTATTTTCGGGTCAACTGGAGTAGGGAAAGTCTAGTTAGTTAGGATGGAGCGTGCGAAGAAACTGGAAATCCTTAAGATGACAAAGCCACAGCTCCAGGAAGAGTGTGCAAAGCTCGAGCTGGAGTGTGACAACCTGACTGTAGCAGATATGCAAGTCCTCCTGTTGGAGTGTCATCAGCAGGCAGGGGCACCTGCAGAAGGGCACCCCACCCAGTCAGACGCAACCTTGCGGCTACGGATGGAACTGGAGAGAATGCGTATCGAGGCGGACCAAGACCGCAGACGGGAGGAAAGAGAGAGAGAGGAACGACAAGCAGAGAGGGATGCGATCCGCAGGCAGGAAGAAGCAGAGAGGGATGCGATCCGCAGACAGGAGGAACGAGAGAGAGAGGAACGACAAGCAGAGAGGGATGCGATCCGCAGACAGGAAGAAGCAGAGAGGGAGCTGAGACAAGCAGAGATCCGCCGGCGGGAGCAGGAAGAGCAACGTCGCCATGAGCTTGAGGTGCTACATCTGAAAGGTGAACAAAGCAAGAAGGTCAAAGTCACCCCCAAAGACTTTGCAGTGTACCAAGAGGGAGAAGACCCCTCCATGTACCTCTCCAACTTTGAGAGGGCAGCCAAACAGTGGGGGATTGCAGAGGAGGACTATATGTCTTACCTCTGCAGCAACCTGACTGGAGAGCTTTCAGCCATCTATTACAGCATGCCTGTGGAAGATGGGGGGATAACTTTTGCGGCCTATAAAGCCACTGTGTTTAAAAGGTTTAAACTGGGGCCAGACCACTCCCAAAGGCAGTTCAGGGGTTTGGCTCCACAAGAAGGTAAATCCTATTCTGAATGTGGGGTAATGAAGGAACAAACAGTTCCAGTGTTATTGGGCCGGGATTTGGTGGTTGGCCAGTACTCTATCAAGGCTGTACCCCGCAGCCAAACCCCCAGGGGGAAGTGGGAGGAGGAAGGCAACTTTAAGGAAGCCACCTCACCACCAACCAGGGAGGGGGAAATAACCCAGGTTATTGAGGACGGAGAGAGGGCAGTCACCCAGGAGGGGGAGGGCCAGCCTGTCTCAAGCCCTGGAGTAGGGTGTTCCCAAGGGGAAGAGGGGTGTAGCTTTCCCCAAGTGCAGCAAGAGGCTGTGGATGTTCCTAGCGAGGAAGGGAACCTGTCTAGCGTAAAGGATGTGCATCCTGAAGAGACCGAGGTGGAGGGTGGAGATTTCACAGGAGGTTCTGAGAGCAGCAAGGCTAATGTGGGCTCAGAGGAGCACATAGCTGAAGGCTTGGGGGAACGGGAGCGGTTCCAGAAGGGGGTCCGGAGCGGCCTTAGGTGGGAACCGGTTCACCAAGTAGCTGTGGATCAGGAAGTGGGATCGTCCGAGACGCTCTCAAAACAGGTCGTCTTGAAGCAGGGCAGACAGGAATCCTGGGAAGCTGTGGAACCTTCCAGGCAGGAAGGGGGTCAGTTGGGTAGTGCTGAAAAACCAACCGAGGGGACTGAGACCCCAAGCCAAACCCTCAGGGGAAGGTGGGGGGAGGAAGGCAACGTTAGGGAAGCCACCTCACCACCAACCAGGGAGGGGGAGGACCAGTCTGTCTCAAACCCTGCAGGAGGGTGTGCCCAATGGGAAGAGGGGTGCCAATTTCCACAAGGGCAGCAGGATGCTGTGGAGCGTTCCAGGCAGGAAGGAGCTCAGTTGGCTGACACTGAAAAACCAACTGAGGGGGCGGAGAACCCAGATCAAACTTTGGCTGGGTGTTCTGGAAACAGTGGGACTAGGGGTGGCTTGAAGGAACAGATGATAGGAAGTCTGGGGCAGCCAGAAATGTTCCTGTCTGAGGTTCAAAGTGACCCTAGGCTGGATCCACTGTGTGAGATGGCAAGGGACCAGAAAGTGGAGTTCTCAGAAGCTGAGACAGGGGATAGGGTGATGGTCTTCCTACCCCTTCATACTGGTGAATGGAAAGTGGAATGGGAGGGACCCCATGTGATTGTGGAGGACCTGGACGATGCTACTTATGTGGTGGCTATGGAGAAGACAGGAAAGGCAGTTAAAGTGGTGCAGGTGAATATACCACAGCCATTCTCTGCGAGGTCCATGGTGTTGCATATAGGTAGGAAGGAAGGAGACAAAAAGAAGCTGGGACAGCAATTGTTTGCAGCACCAGAGGTAGTTTTCTGGGAGGACAGAGTGGACAGAGGGAACATTCCACCAATGAGGGATAAAGAAGAGGCAACTGTGTGGGAACTGGGCAGTTTCCAACCTCATATGTGGGGCCAGGAATTTCCTCCTTTGATGGACCACTCACCCCAGCAACAGCAGCAACGAAGGGAGAGCACCAAACTCCAGAGGTGGTCCTGGGAGACGGAGGAGTACATCTTAAAGACTGGACATTCCTTCTGAATGCAGCAATGCGACTTGTTGGCCAGAAAGGACATGGGCACCTAGGGTGCTGGACTTTGTGTATTATTGGAGAAATACCTGAATGTTTGTGTAATGTTTTGGTTAATGTGTTTCTCCTTGTTTGGTTGGATTCTGCTACGGGGTCACCTCTGTAAGAGGCAACCCCTCCGGCTCAGAATTTAAGGAGGGGGACGTGTGGAGAAACGCCATCTGAGAGTGTTGGTGCTTCATCCAAAAAGGCAGGGATCAGTAAATCCATTCAGCAGGCTTTGTAGCCTTCCCCTCACTCCCCCCCTCCCTTCCAGAACCAAACCAACAACGCTAGGGGGAAAGTCTCCTAGAGAGGCAGGAAGGGCTGTTGTTCTTGCCATGTGCTAGGCAGGAAGAGTTTCTCAGTTTGCAGCAGAGGCTCGGGAAGAGAGGCTGCTTGCCTCTGAGCTCCGGCCTGTGGGGGGGGCCTGCTCAGGAAAATGAGGCCCCCAGGCAGGCAGACAAAGTAAGTCATTCTCTTAGGCAGATCAAGTATAGACCAGGGACAATACGATGCGTTTAAAAACCACCTTTATTTTGTTATGCTGTTTGCTGTGCTAACTTTTTAAATGCAACTGGTTTTGTTTTGTGTTTTTCTTTTCCTATATTTTTCTCTTTTAAATAAATGTTTTTTCTGTTTTAAATGCTGGCAGTTAATCTCTGTACCACCTAGATCCCCAGACCGCTTTAGACCACGCTGTGTTAAGAAGGGGGCCCCAGGTGAAGGGGGGAAGGCATGCAGTTGGATAAGGTGCCAATCCTCCAGGGGTGCCCCAAAGAAGTGCTGAGGTCTCTGTGAAACCCAAGTGCAGGGTGGCAGAGGACCTTGAGGCCTAGCCTCACAGCTGGAGAGGGGGATTGGGAGTCCTGTTCCTCTCAATCTGAACCCCAAGACTGAGCAGGTGGTGGCAGCGCGCCCAAGGGGCAGGAGGAGACATAGCTCCCTCCAGGAGTTGGCGACTCCATAGGGAGCTGACGGGACCGGGTCTGAAGGCAGAATCGGGCCGGTTCCGCCACACAGCTCATCCGGCATCATGTGTGTGGGAGTATGAGGACACTGGGCGTTTTCCCACTGACCTTACTCCGGAGCGACGTCCCTCTTCACTGCGCAGCGTCTGTGCGGATTTCGCACCAACTGCTCTGCAGAACCCGGAAGAGCCGCAAAGTCCCGCGGCTTTTGCGTCGCAAATGTAAACCGCCAAAAACCAGTTTACATTTGCGACGCAAAAGCCGCGGGACTTTGCAGCTCTTCTGGGTTCTGCGGAGCAGTTGGTGCGAAATACGCGCAGACGCTGCGCGGTGAAGAGGGATGTCGCTTCGGAGTAAGGTCAGTGGGAAAACGGCCACTGTCTCTGCAGGACAGAGACGTGTCTCCATGGAAGGCCATGTGAAGAAAGTGAGAGGGTAAAGACATAGAGGAAGGGAAGATAGAGGCATCCCATTCTAGGAAATAACACCTATACAGCTTTAGAATGATGTAGCATTCTTCAGTGTCCAGGTATGCTGAGTCACTCCCTCCAAATGATGGACCAATGGTCTGATTCAGTAGAAGGCAGTTTCATTGTTTGTGGTTCTTCATCTGCACAAGATGCACTGTGGGCCAGACCTGAAGAAGTGACAGGAGCTGGAATTTTTTTTTTTCCAGGGAGAGGCTGTAGTTCAGTGGTAGAGCATCTTCTTTGCATGTCCTGGTTCAATCTCTGGCATCTCCAATGGAAAGGACCAGGCAGTAAGAGTGTGAAAGACCTCTGCCTGAGAACCCTGGAGAGATGCTACCGGGGTTGGAATTCTAGCAGGAGCTCCTTTGCATATTAGGCCACACCCTCCTGATGTAGCCAATCCTCCAAGAGCTTACAAAAAAGAGCCTTGCAAGCTCTTGGAAGATTGGCTGCATCGGAGGTGTGTGGATGCTATGAGTCTGAGAAGACAACAATGACCTCAGCGGTCCAAGGATCTGATTCAGTAGAGCAGGGGTGGCCAACGGTAGCTCTCCAGATGTTTTTTGCCTACAACTCCGATCAGCCCCAGCCAGTATGGCTGATGGCTGGGGCTGATCGGAGTTGTAGGCAAAAAACATCTGGAGAGCTACCGTTGGCCACCCCTGCAGTAGAGGACAGCTTCATGTGTTTTCTCTTTTAAAACATGTTTTTTCTCTCTCTTAATGTTCCACTTAATTCTTGTTAATACACTTTGGGAGAGAGTTGTTTTCATGTTCAGTCAATGAACCTGACATTGTGTTGGAGACTTGCCACCTCACACTCTTAACAGTTGGCCCTAGGATCTATTACGCCCTTCCACGGTAAGTTATAGGAAAAACACCCCCAAACATGCGTGCATGTAAATAATTCCCTAATAGTATCTAAGTTCCTGGAAACTGCCTCAGTAGTGAATCTCAGTGCAAAACAGTGTTGGGCATTGGGTTGGGAAATGCTTGGAAATTTGGAAGGGGGGGGGGTTGACACCTGAGAGGGCAGGATTTGGGGAGGGGAGGGAGTTCAAGGGATATAATGCCACTGAGCAGTGTTCCCTCTAAGCTAATATGCGCTAGCTCACAGTTTTTTAGCCTCCAACTCACACATTTTTGTCTTAGCTCACGAGAAACAGCTCCAGAGCAAACTAATTTATTTATTTTTTATTTGATTTGATTTGATTTGATTTATATCCCGCCCTCCTCACCGGAGCAGACTCAGGGCAGCTCACAACAATAAAATGAAAACAATCAATTTAAAAATCACATAACATTAATACAACAATTTAAAATTCAATCATTAAAACAATCCGGTGCTGATACCACATGTAGTTGTATTGCTTCTGATGGCTTCAGTATTCTTATATTTTCTCCCACAATGACGGTAACTCTAGATCAGTTAAAGGCTAACCGGAAGAGTGTGGTTTTACAGGCCTTGCGGAACTGGGCGAGGTTCCACAAGGCCATCACTTCCTCCGGTAGCTGGTTCCACCAGTAGGGAGCTGCTACCGAGAAGGCCCTCTCTCTGGTAGATTTTAGTCTTGCCTCCCTCGGCCCAGGGATTACTAGTACGTTTTGGGATCCAGATCTAAGTGCTCTCTGGGGAATGTGTGGGGAGAGGTAAGCAGTCCTTGGCCATATAGGACATTAAAGGTAATAACCAGCACCTTGTAATGAATCCGGTATACTACTGGCAGCCAGTGCAGAAGCTCACAACTTTAATGCTAGTAGCTCACAAAGTAGAATTTCTGCTCACAGGACTCCACAGCTTAGAAGGAACATTACCATAGAATCCACTTTCCAAAGTGGAAATTTTCTCCAGGTGATCTCTTCTGCTTCAAGTTCAATTGTAGTCCCTGGGAGTGTTCCCTCTAAGCTGAGTTAGACTGAGCTAGCTCACAGATGTTTAGCCTACAGCTCACACATTTTTATCTTAGCTCAGGAAAGATGACCCCAGAGTGCACTAATTTATGCAGTAGCTCACAACATGAATGCCGGAGCTCACAAAGTAGAATTTTTGCTCACAAGACTCTTCAGCTTAGAGGGAACCTTGCTCCCAAGGGATCTCCATCCACCACCTGGAGGCTTGAAGTTGCTTGAATTTGCTGTAATAGCACTAAAATAAAATTTAATGAAAGTTCTATGCGTATGAGTTCTATTCTCACGTCGACGATTCTATCATATATATATACAGAGTTTCACAAATCACAAGCATGTCTATTGCCTTCACAAAACATTTAATACAATGCTATTCCAGCAAACTACAGTTCAATCAAGTCCAAGTCTGCAAGGGAATTCTAGATATTGAGTCTGTTCCAAAACGTCTTCCTCAGGGGACCCTCAGGGATGAAGGCCATGTCAGTTAAATGCTGCCAAAGAACAGAGTACACCTCTGTAGCTGTACCACATTGTAACTGAACACTTTAATCTGTAGAGAATGTTTCTTGGATGATGCCTTATTTCAAAATAGTATAGAGGTAAACATAGTATAGAGTATTTGGATAAACATATGGATCAGAGGCCCGCCAATGGCTATCAGCCACAGCATATTGTTAGAGCTCTCTGTCTGGGGCAGTGATGCTCTGTATTCTTGGTCCTTGAGTGGGGCACAGTGGGAGGGCTTCTGGTGTTCTGGCCCCACTGATGGACCTCCTAATAGCACTTGGGTTTTTTGTTTTTACCACTGTGTGACACAGAGTGTTGGGCTGGATGGGCTGTTGGCCTGATCCAACATGGCTTGTCTTATGTTCTTAGGTATACTCCATTCTTTGTTGGCATTTGTTTTGTTGGCAGTTTGGGTGGAGAGCCAGTTTGGTGTAGTGGTTAAGTGTGCGGACTCTTATCTGGGAGAACCGGGTTTGATTCCCCACTCCTCCACTTGCACCTGCTGGAATGGCCTTGGGTCAGCCATAGCTCTGGCAGAGGTTGTCCTTGAAAGAGCAGCTGCTGTGAGAGCCCTCTCCAGCCCCACCCACCTCACAGGGTGTCTGTTGTGGGGGAGGAAGGTAAAGGAGATTGTGAGCCGCTCTGAGACTCTTTGGAGTGGAGGGCGGGATATAAATCCAATATCTTCTATCTTCTTCTTCTTCATTTAACTGACAATATTTAGGTAACCCTAAATAGGATGTTTATACAGAGAGTGATTAAAATGTATAATTTGCTGCCAGAGGATGTTGTGATGGCCACAAGAATGAAAAGGGGATTAGATAGATTCACGGAGGGCAAGTCTATCAGTGGCTACCCGCCATGGTGACTGAGGGGAACCTCCATACACACAGCTGTGTTATTCTCTTGCAGAGAAATAAAGGAAATATTGTTGTCTTCCAATCAGGGTTGTGGGCTTCCCAAAAGCAACTGATTGGCCACACTAGGAACATAAAACGAAAATCCAGTGGTACCTTAAAGAGATTCACAACGTTTATTTCCATGCAAGCTTTTATTAATATTGTGACTGTCTTTAAGGTGCCGCTGGGCTTTTGTTTTATCTTCCTTGTGTGGCTGATCGAGGCTTCTGAGAAGCCCACAAACCAGACTGAAAACAACAGTGTTTGTTTCCCAGCAACTGGAACTGAGAGGTACATTGCCTTTGAATATGGAGTTTCCATTTGCTGCCATGGTTAATTGTAGTCATATCTTCATGTAATTTTCTAATCACCTTATTAATACGTTGCTAAATCTTGAGCCCCGTGGCGCAGAGTGGTAAAGCTGTGGTACTGCAGTCGGAGCCCTCTACTCAGAGTCACGACCTGAGTTCGATCCCAGTAGAAGCTGGTTCAGGTAGCCAGCTTGAGGTTGACTCAGCTTTCCATCCTTCCGAGGTCGATAAAATGAGTACCTGGCTTTCTGGGGGGGGGGGGGAAGTGTAGAAGAAGAAGAAGATATTGGATTTATATTCCGCCCTCCACTCCAAAAAGTCTCATAGCGGCTCACAATCTCCTTTCCCTTCCTCCCCCACAACAGACACCCTGTGAGGTGGGTGGTGCTGAAAGGGCTCTCACAGCAGCTGCCCTTTCAAGGACAACCTCTGCCAGAGCTATGGCTGACCCAAGGCCATACTAGCAGGTGCTAGTGGAGGAGTGGGGAATCAAACCCAGTTCTCCCAGATAAGAGTCCGCACACTTAACCACTACACCAAACTGGCTCTCCAGACTGGGGAAGGCAATGGCAAACCACCCCATAAAAAGTCTGCCGTGAAAACGTTGTGAGAGTTGGGGTGCTTGCACAGGGAACTACCTTTACCTTTTTAAATCTTGAGCAAGCAGATTCTATCAATTAATTTTGAAAGGGTATAAAGAAGAACTTTCTTTAATCTATCCTGAATCTACCATCAATAAATTCCACACCGTGAGCCCAAGGGAAAGAACATGCACTTGGTCTATTTTTTCTGCAGTGTGCATAATTTTTATAACCCTCCAACATTGTCTTTCCTTGGACTCAAAAAAGCCCCAAACCTTTCTGATTAGAGAAGGTGCTTTAATCCCTTGATCTCGCTGTAATGCAGCCCTGTGATCCTTCAAGGAAGAGAAAGAAAGAAAGAAAGAAAGAAAGAAAGAAAGAAAGAAAGAAAGAAAGAAAGAAAGAAAGAAAGAAAGAAAGAAAGAAAGAAAGAAAGAAAGAAGCCGTACCTATATAAGGTGATCCGTCCTACCAAGTTGACCATTGTATCTTAACTTTCAGGGATATTCTATTTTTGTAGCATAGTCAGGTTACCTTACAGTGAAGGAAAGTCATTCTTTTGCAAAGGATGCTGTTAACATTTGTTGTTAAGTAGGGCCCTGTGGTGCAGAATGGTAAGCTGCAGTACTGCAGTCCAAGCTCTGCTCATGACCTGCATTCGATACCGGCAGAAGCTGGGTTCAGGTAGCTGGCTCACGGTTGACTCAACCTTCCATCCTTCTGAGGTTGGTAAAATGAGTACCCAGTTTGCTGGGGGGGAAGTGTAGATGCCTGGGGAAGGCAATGGCAAACTACCCCGTAAAAAGTCTGCCAAGAAAATGTTGTGAAAGCAACGTCACCTCAGAGTCGGAAACGACTGGTGCTTGCACAGGGGATTACCTTTTTTAACATAACATAAGAGAAGCCATGTTAGATCAGGCCAATGGCCCATCCAGTCCAACACTCTGTGTCACACAGTGGCCAAAAAAAATTATATATATATATATACACACACACACACTGTAGCTAATAGCCACTGATGGACCTCTACTCCATATTTTTATCTAAACCCTTCTTGAAGGTGGCTATACTTGTGGCCGCCACCACCTCCTGTGGCAGTGAATTCCACATGTTAATCACCCTTTGGGTGAAGAAGTACTTCCTTTTATCCGTTTTAACCTGTCTGCTGAGCAATTTCATCGAATGCCCACGAGTTCTTGTATTGTGAGAAAGGGAGAAAAGTACTTCTTTCTCTACTTTCTCCATCCCATGCATTATCTTGTAAACCTCTATCATGTCACCCCGCAGTCGACGTTTCTCCAAGCTAAAGAGTCCCAAGCGTTTCAACCTTTCTTCATAGGGAAAGTGCTCCAGCCCTTTAATCATTCTAGTTGCCCTTCTCTGGACTTTCTCCAATGCTATAATATCCTTTTTGAGGTGCGGTGACCAGAACTGCACACAGTACTCCAAATGAGACCGCACCATCGATTTATACAGGGGCATTATGATACTGGCTGATTTGTTATCAATTCCCTTCCTAATAATTCCCAGCATGGCACGGCCTTTTTTATTGCAAATGCACACTGTCTTGACATTTTCAGTGAGTTATCTACCATGACCCCAAGATCTCTCTCTTGGTCAGTCTCTGATTTACAGATCCTAAAACAGATATGGCTAGCTACAAATCTAAGGGTTGGCTCCTGTCCCCAAAATAATTCTACCTGGCCTCTGCTCTTTCAACCAAATGTTAAGGTGAGGCAAAAAACAAGAGAGAGAGAGATCCAACAGTGATGCAGGGAGGCTACCCTTTAATTTTGGTGTTCCTTATAACCTGCTGTGATGGAAAGCAATGGGTTAACCATAAACAGAAGACGCACAGGGCTGCGTCAGGTGACCTGAGGGTGGGGGCAAAGTGCTCAGAGCTCTCAGGGAGGGAAAGTAGTTGAGTGGGAGAAACTGCTGAGGCAGTCGTTCAGTCAAGTTGGCTTCTGACAGAGAAAGTGCCTGTCAGAGAAGTCTGTCAGTGGGGACCTGACAGAGACTGAGAGGGTCAGTTCGAGCCTGCCAGAGAGGCTGAGAGGACAGCTGATCCTGTGAAGGAGCTTGAGGCAGAGACGGGGAAGTCTTCCAGAGGCTGCAAGCTCGACAAAACCAGCCAAGAGGGCTGTGTGTGTGTGAGTCAGTTAAGACCGGAATGGTCACAGACACCTAGAGACTACTCTGAAGATCTAGTGAGGAGGTTGAGGGAGTGGATGTGGGTCTGAGACACCAAGAAGAGCTGAGAGGAGAGACTCCAGTCGAGGGGTGAGACTAGACACATCAATCCTAAGAGGCCAGACCTTGGCTAGAGGTGGAGAGTGAGTTAAAGGGAAACTGTGAACTGTGTAACTGTGAAAGATCCAAGAAAGTAAAAGCGAATGTAAAGCCTGAAACAACTGAACAAAGTACTAGCCTGTGTAAATATCTCCCATATCCCCAGTTTAAGACTTTTTGTTACAATAAATCTGTGGTTTAAGTTAAAGTTCTCGTGAGCCTATATATTTTTGGGAAGAACAAACAAAGCTGCTGTGGTCCCAACAAATAAACTAGTAAAAATACCCCGAAGAGACTAAAATATAGAGATCCAGTGAGGCCGTGGGGTGGGCGCTGCTATACCTGCCTTTCTTCCACCACCAAGCTCACACTGCTGTACTTTGTTTCACAGGAGATGTTCCATCCAGGAGATGATCAAATCCAGCTTTCAATGAGGCTGCTGAATTATATGTTTTCAGATGTCAAACTATTTAGTGAATTTATTGATTCCCAAACCCAGGACAACTTTCACTCTGGCCCATCCACTTTATTAGAAGGGAGATACCCTGGTGTGCTGCTTTATGAGCATTTATGCCCTTGGACTACTGGTAGGGGTGCCAGGTCCCTCCTGGAAACTAGAAGCAGAGGGGAGGGGGTTTTAGTAAAAGAAAGAGGAAGGCCCAGGCATGTTGTTGGTGTCACACAGGAAGTGATAGCATCCCTGCAATGTTGCAGCAACATTCTGGTATTTGAGCAAAAACTCTATGGTAAAAGCAGCTTCTATCATAGAGTTTTGGCCTGAATACCCCAGCATCACCCGGATGTTGCTGGTGTGATGATGTCACTTCCTGTACATTGCCACTGACATTGCCACTTCCTGTGCATTGCCACTCTGGCCTGAATACCAGAGCATCACCTAGACGTTGCTGGCATGATGATGTACTTCCTGTGCATTGCCTGGGCCTTCTTCATTCTCTTGGTAAGTCCCCCTCCACCAGCCAGTCAGCTTATCAGTGGCTGGGAGGCAGGGCCTTGTGGCGGGGGACCCCCGCCTTCACCAGGGGAGTCTGGTAACTGTAGCTCTTAGATGGAAATGGCTGGACATGTATTGCTGCACTGATCCTTATGTAATGATCTTACATATATATTTATCACATCTATCCTCCCAAAAACTCCAGGAATATCAGAGGAATGGTATATCTTTTTCCTTCTGAAACTTCCAATAGATTTGCCAGACTCTGTGCAGCTGCCAGAGTCTCCCACATATAGCTTTTTAAAATATCTTGTAATGGCAGATTGTGTATGTGTGTTTACAGGGGTGGAATTCTAACAGGAGCTCCTTTGCATATTAGGCCACACACCCTTGATGTAGCCAGTCTTCCAAGAGCTTACAAAAAAGAGCCTTGTAAGCTCTTGGAGGATTGGCTACATCAGGGATGTGTGGCCTAATATGCAAAGGAGCTCCTGCTAGAATTCCACCCCTATGTGTCTATATTCTTACAACCACTGGACTTAAGTATGTTCTATTCTGGTAGCCCATTACTGTAATAAATTATTGACTGATTGACCATATCCTCAATATGTGCGTATAAAGTTCTGTCAACGCACAGCCAACTGATGGCGATCCCAGCAAGGGGTTTATTAAGGCAAGTGAGAACCAAAGGTGGTTTGCCATTGCCTTCCTCTGCAGGATCTTCCTTGTTTATTTTATTGAATTTATATCCCACCCTCCCCGTGAAAGCAGGCTCAGGGCGGCTTACATGCGCATGTAAATACATGAAACATAAAATCACATTTAAGATAAATAAAACCATAAAAACATAAAAATCAAACAGTTTCAAGCGCTATGATCTTTGAATTTTTCTATTCTGTTGTTTCAGCTGGGTGTTCTACAGAAAGACCAATCTTAGGTTCATGTTCAAGGTGGTCCAGTTGTTTCGGGGTCTGTTGTAGCCCATGATCTTAATTTCCAAATGCTTGGTGGAAGAGCGCCATCTCACAGGAGCTGGATGAGCTCTTGCAGGGCCCTGACCTCCTCAGGGAGCTCATTTCATCAGCTTGGGGCTACCACAGAGAAGGCCCTGGCTCTAGTTGTCACGAGCCTGACTTCTTTAAGGCCAGGAATTGAGAGCAGAGTTTGTGACCCTGACCGAAATGCTCTCCGGGGAACAAATGGGGAAAGGTGGTACCTAAGGTACGCAGGTCCCTGGCCATATAGGGCTTTAAAGGTAAGAACCAGCACCTTGAAACGAACCCAGTATGAGATAGGCAAGCAGTGCAGTACTTTCAGCACAGGTTGATCTCCATTCCAAGTGCCAACCTTGCTTCATTTCCAAGCGCTTACAACACTGGGCTATACCATGCTCCCTTCCCTCCCATATCCTTTTTAATATCACGTTTTCCTCTGGATGCCTTCAGAATATCCCAGGTATGTCTTCAAGTACATGTCCTCCATAACTGTCACTTGGTTTCTAGATGACGCCACGCCTATTACAGGGTATCAGTACCTATGAGAAAAATGCACGTCAACTAATGTCCCGCATTATTTGGATAACTGAATGGGCCTCCAATAGTACAAATAGCTTTCCGTGCATGTATTTGTTGATGAGCCAACTGTTGAATCTAAGGCCATTTCTTCTACTTACAGATTTTGGTCCTGATGTCACCATCCCTACTTCTCTCATGCAGAAATCAAACATGATGATCCTAGTGTCATTACAGACCCAATCACAGATCTGGTGTGGGGGGATCAGATATGAAACCGTTTATCCTGCTATAAGCTTGTCAATATAGATGCTAATGGAACTGCAGCCTGGAGTTCGGAAAATAATGAAAAAGGACACCTGGATGGCAGTTTCCTTCTATGGAAATATATTGGAGAAGACAGGTAGAGGATAATGCTAATGAAGACTTGAATGCTCTTTAAAATATTTTTTTTTGGGTGGGGGAGCAACAATTATTTAAAGCAGACATTCTGTTACAGCCCCCACAAGATTTTTTTTTTCCTGCTTCATTTGTCAGGCAGCCTCCTAAAAGATCTCCGTATAATTTTCAAGTATGAGCGTGCTAAATTTGGAACAGCTACCGCTCCAGGGTAAAACAGCATATACTGCACAGAATATGGGTCAACCTGGGAGCCTCTCTTAAGGATCAAGTGGGGAATGCCTGCAGTTTAGGCTTGCCAACCTCCAGGTGGCAGCTGAAGATCTCCTGGAATTATAATTGAGCCTCAAATCACAGAAATCAGCTCTCCTGGGGAAAATTTGAAACAAAGACAGGTTCCGGTGTAAATATGAGTAACACCACAATTCACTGAAATAATTATAAATCTCATAAAAGCAGAGCTTTTTTGTAGCAGGAACTCCTTTGTATATTAGGCCACACACCCCTGATGTAGCCAATCCTCCTGCAGCTTACAGTAGGCCCAGTAAGAAGAACCCTGTAAGCTCTTGGAGGATTGGCTACATCAGGGGTGTTTGGCCTAATATGCAAAGGAGTTCCTGCTACAAAAAAAGCCCTGCTCAGAAGCATGTACAAAGTATGTCTTATAACATTTATAACAGTGCAGTATAAGTCTCAAACACTCAAAATAGCAGCATACAACACAAGATCATTCCAAATAGCTTTCAGGATTATCTGGGACCGCTGTCACTTTAAATCTGTGTGGCTTCAGCAATACTTCCATGGAGCTCATGACTCCAAAAAATGTAGAAAATCCAAAGTGAGCCAACACCCATCTGTAAGCAAAAATGCTTGGAAAACGCGGGATCAACATGTACAAGCGGAAAGTCCACGGAAAAAAACACTCTGAAGAGAGAAGGCGATCTCGTCAAATCCGGAACTTGCTGACACCACCTTTGTTTGCTCAATCTCTTCCAAAGTAGACATTCTTCATGGAGCCACAATAAATCTTTCACATATTCAGATCAACATATCACCATCATCAGAAAAGTCCATTTAAGAACATAAGAGAAGCCATGTTGGATCAGGCCAATAGCCCATCCAGTCCAACACTCTGTGTCACATAGTGGCCAAAAAAAAAACAAGTGCCATCAGGAGGTTCACAAGTGGGGCTAGAAGCCCTTCCACTGTGCCCCCCCTACAAGCACCAAGAATACATAGTATCGCTGCCCCAGACAGTTCCAATAATATGCTGTGGCTAATGGCCACTGATGGACCTCTGCTCCATATTTTTATCCAAACCCCTCTTGAAGCTGGCTATGCTTGTAGTTGCCACCACATCCTGTGGCAGTGAATTCCACATGATAATCACCCTTTGGGTAAAGAAGTACTTCCTTTTATTCGGTCTAACCTGGCTGCTGAGCAATTTCATTGAATGCCCAGGAGTTCTTGTATTGTGAGAAAGGGAGAAAAGTACTTCTTTCTCTACTTTCTCCATCCCAAGCATAATCTTGTAAAACGCTATCATGTCACCCCGCAGTTGATGTTTCTCCAAGCTAAAGAGCCCCAAGCTTTTTAACCTTTCTTCATAGGGAAAGTGTTCCAACCCTTTAATCATTCTAGTTGCCCTTTTCTGCACTTTTCCCAATGCTATCCTTTTTGAGGTGCGGTGACCAGAATTGTACAGAGTATTCTAAATGAGACCACACCATTGATTTATACAGAGGCATTATGATACTGGCTATTTGTTTTCAATTCCCTTCCTAATAGTTCCCAGCATGGCGTTGGCCTTTTTTATTGCAATTGCACACTGTCTTGACATTTTCAGTGAGTTATCTACCACCACCCCAAGATCTCTTGGTCAGTCTCTGCCAGTTCACACTCCATCAACTTGTATTTGTAGTTGGCATTTTTGGCCCCAATGTGCATTACTTTGCACTTGACCACAATGAACCTCATCTGCCACGTTGACACCCACTCACCCAGCCTCAACAAACCCCTTTGGAGTGCCTCACAATCCTCTCTGGTTCTTACCACCCTGAACAATTTGGAGTCATCTGCAAACTTAGCCACTTCACTGCTTACTCCCAACTCCAAATAATTAATGAACAAGTTAAAGAGCATGGGACCCAGTACTGAGCCCTGCGGCACCTCACTGCTTACCGACCTCCACTGTGAAGATTGCCCATTTATACTCACTCTCTGCTTCCTATTAATTAGCCAGTTTTTGATCCACAAGAGGACTTGTCCTTTTACTCCATGACTCTCGAGCTTACTAAGGAACCTTTGATGAGGAACTTTATCAAAAGCTTTCTGGAAGTCAAAGTAAACTACATCTATTGGGTCCCCTTTGTCCACATGTTTGTTCACCCCCTCAAAGAACTGTAACAGGTTAGTGAGGCAAGATCTTCCCTTACAGAACCCATGCTGAGTCTTCCTCAATAACTTATGTTTATCAATGTGCCTACTCATTCTGTCCTTGATAATGGTTTCTACCAACTTACCCGATATTGAAATCAGACTGACTGGCCTGTAATTTAAATACAGTAAAGGAGATGCAGTCCAACTTCAGATTAAAGAATCTCTCACTGAAGTTCCATCTAGTCACAAAATTCAATTGGATTACTAAATTCCATAATCGTTAGAAGCTAAAACGATGACTGCTAAGGTGAAGACTCATTTCAGATGGGGTCTTCTTCCAGGTCAGTGCAGCTTCCAGAACATCACTCCTTTTTCACATTCAAGAACTATTATAAAATACAGACATATATAGAAATGCAACATTCCACTACATGTAGCTACACATGTCCACCATACATCAAAGAACTGGGCAATGGGCTCAAATTATAAGTGGATATTAGGAAAACCGGCTGGATATTAGGAAAACTTTTTTTACAGTCATACCCTGTTCAGACAGACAGTATAATCAGATGTTGCTGTTGTTTCCTTCTGGATTTAAAGTGGTTGATCAGACAGCAACATCAGCCTCCCGGTATTAACTTGTGGTACTCCCCTCCCCAATCCTTCTCAGAACCGGATTATTTTGTTACCTGCTCCTTTGCAGTGTTTTTTGAGTTCTCCGGTTTCACCTCATAGTTTTCTCCATCTGGATAGTTTTGCTGCAATATTAACCAACTTCCAGATGTCTGAAGGCTGTCCCAGAGCAAAAGGAGCCTCAGACATCCAGTTTACGGTTGCCATTTTTTTTTACTACTTAGCGATATGCATATAATCGCATAACCACATGATGTTTTAACCTATGTGCATGTGCATATGTGCATGTGCATAATGCACACATGTGCATAATAGTGGAGAAAAAAGGAACTGCATGGTGCCATCATGTGGACAGCAGAAGACGGTTTCACCACGGAGTTATTCGAATTGCAGTATGGCAGTCTGATTGATAATATCCAGAACAAAGATATTCGGAACAGATCCGGGTCAGTTTAACATGGACTCAACATGCTGTGTGAACAGGGCCTCAGAGTAGTTCAGAGGTGGAACCAGATGCCTGGTAAGGTAATGAGCTCCCCTTAATTGGCAGCCTTCAAAGAGCAGCTGGGTGATTATTTGTCGGAGATGCTTTAGGCTGATCCTGCATGGAGCAGGGGGTTGGACTAGATGGTCTGTATGGCCCCTTCCATCTCTATGATTCTAACTCTAAGAGTATCCCAAAACCAACACTTACCCAATCTCAAAAATGGATTGTATGACTCAACAAATACAAGATTGGAATTTTTACTATATATTATTTATTAGTTTGTATATATAATTACAAGCCAACCATCACAGTGACGTTTCACTTGTTGTATCTCTCCTCAAGTGTGGCAGCCACAGATGCCATAGAGCCTACCCTCCAAAACTGCCATTTTGCTCCAGGAAAACTGAACTCCACAGTCTGGAGTTCAGCTGCAATTTTGGGAGAACTTAAAGCCCTACCTGGAGGTTGGTAGTTTTGGCTACAATTTAGTCACAACTGGCCTTCCTTTTCCCAACAGCAGCTATCTTGTGTCTTTGGCTTCCTCTACACACAGAAGGAAGGAGGTGAGGTCTGTTTTGACTATTTTCACCCCCCGCCCATGCACTGTCTCCATGAGACTTCCTCTAACATTGGAGATCTTGGCGTGCTGCTGGAGAAGGGGGACTTCAATGGGTTAAGAAGAGTATCTGGCTCTACTTAGGATTGTACTGCATTAGTATAATATTCCTGGGTTCCTTAATAAAGACCACCAGAATGAGGAACAGTTTAAAACAACTTTAGGACAAGTAACCACTAAAGCACCATGTACAGCAGTGTCTAAATTTTGTTCTGGAACCATGGTCCCCAAAATGGTACTTATGAGCACCATGGCTCCTTTCTATTTTTCAATTTTGAGAACCAGAGTGGTGTAGTGGTTAAAAGTGGTGGGTTCTAACCTGGAAAACCAGGTTTGATTCTTCACTCCTCCTCCACATGAAGCCGGCTGGGTGACCTTGGGTCAGTCACAGTTCTCTCAGAGCTGTCCTCTCAAGAGCAGTTCTCTCAGAACTCTCTCAGCCCCACTTACCTCCCAGGGAGTCTGTTGTATGGAGAGAAAGGGAAGGAGATTGTAAGCTGCTCTGAAACTCCGAATGAATGGTGGGGTATAAATCTAACTCTTTTCCTCCTCCTCCTTCTTTCCCACCAAGTGTTTTTAGAAAGTGAGCTCTCTCCCAAGCAGGGGCTCTGATTGGCCATTGAAGATCTGATCGGCTGTGCGATGATTACAACAGTTGCCACCACAGTGTTTGTTTATCCCTCCTCAGGCCTATTTCCCACTATGTTGTAAAAACAATCCCTCTTCTCCTCTGCATTTGGGCTTTCCCTGCCTGTGTGGATCTGGTCCTGTGACTGCCATTTTGTAGGTGGCTCTGCATTCTGCAGCAGCCATTTTGTGGTTGCTCCCACCACCCTGTGTCAGAATTCCAAAGGTGCCCATAGGCTCAAAAAAAATGGGGAGCCCCGTTCTCTTACAAAACTAAGCTGATGTAATTTTAGAGTCCATCCACAAACTACCAGTTCATAACACTTTTAGAAATAAATAATGGAATGCCTATAATTTTTTTTTAAAAAATGTGGTTAATTCTGTTACTGCAAGGTGTGAGTCTCTGAGAAAGAACAGCTACATTGTTTAACTTCGACCCTGAACCTTTGGCTGCTAAAATTAAACAAGATCAAGACTTATGGATAATTTAGAGCAGGGATGTCAAACTCATTTGTAATGAGGGCTGGATCTGGCATACATGAGACTTTGCTGGGCCAGGCCAAGTGGGTCATAAAATTTAATGCCAGGTAGTGGAGATATAAACTTTATAAAGAACACAGACAAACACAATTAAAGATTTTTAAACATGCTTGAAACATTAGCACTCATTGGTTTTAAAGGTGCTTTCCTTGTATCTCTCCCATGGGATCCAGGGAGCTGAGCAAAGGAAGCTCTGGCTCTTTCCTTCTTTCCCCTGGGGGCCCAGAAGGGGAAGAGCCTCAGCCAATAGAAGGGAGGCTTGGCACAGTAGTTCTGCTGTGGCTTTGAGATAGCCTGGCAAGGGAAGCCCTCCCATTCTTCCTCCCCAAGGGAGGAGGCTCAGCCAATGGAGAAAACAGAGGTTTTGCTCTGTAGCTCCTGTGTGATTGAGCAAGCCTGTCAAAGCAAGCTGTGATACAGAAGGAAGTGAGAGAGGGGGAGAAGGAAGCAGATGACAGCCAGTTGCTCGGGGGCCTGATAGGAGCCCTCCAGGGGCCTGATTTGGCCCCTGGGCTGCATGTTTGACACCCCTGATTTAGAGGGTTTTCTGGCTTGGCTGGTTAGCTCTTATCAGGATGATGGTTTCCCCTGAATTTTTATTCCTATTGCAGATGTTATCCATCTATATTCTCGTTTTAAGAATTACAAAATGATGATTTTCCTGGCATCCCTGATTAAAGGATCTCAGTCAGCAGATGATACAAAAGGTGGTTCTCTGCACAAGTCCCTGGAGAACAGAGTATTCAATACTGAGCTGGTTGCCTTTCTTCTGTAGAAATCAGCTTCATATGTTCCAACTGTCAGAATTCACTGAATACCTTATCTATGGGGAAAGAAAAATTCCAAAGGGTATCACAAAGGGTTTTAAAAAGGGGGAATTACTTCCAGTTTAGCATTTTAGCAACAAGCGTTCCAGCTGGCTGCCACGAGACATCAGTTCGATTCACAGGAAAAATCTGGCTTGGCATTGTGCGGAAACAATGGTTGGTTTATCTCCATTGAAATATTTACTATGGCTTGAGAAGAAAGACATCAAGCATGTTCAGAAGCTAATAATCCTGAGATATTTTCAGCTTGCATAGAATCTGTAAAAATTCAGATTAAGCCTTTTATCCCCTCCCCAATTCCTTTCCTTTTTCAATATATTACAAACACGGGCTTGTCTTCAAACGAGACATTTCCACAGACCCAAAGATTTCTGCTCATAGAATGTGATTTCTCTCCAGCAGCCCAAGAGCACCCCCTCCCCCAAATCCTGTTCTTAGAAGGGACACCAGAACAACATTTTGAGGAGCATAACCAGTAGGAATTGCATGAATTGGCTCACAAACGAAAATTCGTGATGAATTTGAGTTCACAAAATGAAATTTGTGGCAGGTCAACTGGCATGAACTTTCCATGAATTTTCAAGTGGTCCATGGTGGTTCGTGGCAGTTCATGAATGGATACATTTCCAGACAGACTGTTTCCACTCAATCAAAAATGTTTACCAAACTTCAAAGCAACAGGGGAAGCAGGGGGAGGGTCCCTGTGCCTTTGGAGAGAGTGTGTAGCTCACAGGGGGTTCATTCTGTGCATGTTTGAACCTGTGCTGACATATCTCACAAAAGCACTTTCCTGGGGGCATCATTTTGGAGGCCATTTTGCACATTACTTGGAGGGCATGTAGAGGAGCTTCAGGGGGAGGTCACCTGCAAGTCTGATGCCTCTAGCTTGCATAGGGTCCATTCTATACACTTCTGAACCTCCTGAACCTTTAATATCCCCAGAAAGCACTTTCCTGGGGGCACCTTCTTTTGGAGGCCATAATTCAGACCCTGTAAATGTAATCCTTGGAGACCAGGTAGAGGAGCATCAGCTGGGTACCTCCTCTGAGCTTGGTGTCTCCAGCATGTCAGGGGGCTGTTCTACTGCATCAGAAACCTCATGAACTGAACTGGTACGTCTAAGTGTTTGTGACCTACAAACTGGGCATGCCATGAACCACAATCCAAAATGACCCACATTTTCCCAGTTCATGACCATCCCTAATTTCCAATAGAATCAGAGATGAAAAATGACCCCATGAGATGCAGAAAGCAAAAAAAAAAAAAAAAAAGCATCTCAGTGCAAACAAATAGAGTATAAATGTAATAGTATGCTTAAAGGGTTTGATTCCTC